>NC_056728.1:1787973724-1788121224 GCF_019279795.1 Protopterus annectens | reverse complement strand
GTTTATTATGTTCACAGAAGTGTGTGCTATTAGAATGAATGCAGCACGGTGCTTCCCCCCTGCTGTTTGTCCTGCTAACACTGTATGATCCCCCTCTGCTTATGCTCCCAGTATATTGAGCTGTTAGAACGAAGGCAGTGCAGTGTTTCCATGCTAGGTGCAGTTCTTTTCACTGTGTGATGCTTTGAGCACCAGACCACAGGTGATTAATTTTGTTTCTGAGTCATGCATCTGTTTGTTCTGTGTTTTGGGGTTCCATTCTCACTACAACTGGTGTGCAGTGTTCATGAAGTTCTGTGTCATTGTCAGCATTCCTATGTTCATGTCAGCTGATGCAATGATATCATCTGAAAGGAATGGTATAATGCCATTCCTCACTGGGCAGGGGTTACAGCATACTTATGTGCTCATAGTAAACATTCACATTAATATTAACAGTGAAGGGATGAGTAGGTGGCACTCTAAAGTGAATCCCATTACCTGTCTGCTAGTTAGAACCAATATAGCACGTCTCCTTTCTCTTGTATCTTATTTGCAAATACCTTTGGAAGAGAAATGAAAAAAATCACATTTTCTTTATTTGTTTAACATTTTCCATTTAAGAACTCTAACAAAAATTATTGCACAAAATAGATGGAGTCTACTAGGCTGTAGTAGATATGCATGAGAAAACCAGGCAAACTACTTGCAGAAAACAGTCTTCTCTTTAATATTTATCTTGACAAACATTCAAACAGATTAAAGCACTTCAGCTGGAAAGCTACAAAATACTTCCAGCCTTTTACCTGTGAAAAAGTGTGTTTGTTTTGTAAGCAAATGCAAAGCAAGGTACAGTTTAGGGTACGTTGTTGCTGTCATGTGCATTGCTATTTAAATTATGCCATAAGCAGTTCATGCAAATCCAGAAGTCTGCAAGGCGTGTATAATTCAGAGCTTTCCTTTGCGCATCACTTCCTTTATTGTTTTGAAGCTCCATACAATAAAAGATGAAAAATAATGAAAAACACACTTTTTTGAAGAGTTGTGCAGAACATTTTTTTTAAATAATGTAAAACCTGGGTGTGTTAGAATTCTTGCTTTTCCTGGAGAATTCCTTAGTTCACCTACGGACATATCAAACACTTTTTTTTTATTTCTTGGATGTAACTGAAGTAGTGTTTTCTGCTTTTCTGTGGTCAGGAAGGAGGTACTTAGTAAGCAAATATAAGTCGGTAATCTTGCTATATCCTTGTTATGTTTGTTTAGGTCATACCAATGATGGAAAACTCTGTCATTTTAAATGAAAGAACAAAACTGAAAGTATATTCAAACCAACTTTTTGAAAAAAGTTTTTTTTTTGTTGAGGGCAAAACCCTCATACCCCCATTATAATGTGTATATTATGTGTCTGAAACATGGATGTCAATAAATTCATGTTTTGAGCAAAGCTTGAGGGGTACATCTCAGCATCCATACTGAGAATACATACTAAATTGTTAAAATTGCAGATCTGATCATAATTCTTTGTAGTGCATGGAGATTTATCTGCTCTATGTACTACTAATTACAGAAATGTAACATACATACATACATAGATACATACATACATACATAAATAAATAAATAATATGTTGTGCCTGCTTTGAAAGCCTGTAAAGTAGTGGGGGAGTGACTTACATTCCTACATATCCCATCTAAGGGAAGCAGTTTGTTTCAAAATGGTAGAGAAGGTATAGTAAACAATAGGCAGAAACAAAGCTGAAATGAAGCTGTTTCATATGTGAAGGCATGTGAAGGCTGCCAGCCTAGCCAGATAGAATTTTGTAGATAATTCTGCCATTTATAAATATTAATGTAAGCCACAGGCTTGTTCTCTTAAATGTAAAAAGACTGCATTGAATATTGAACTGCAAAAATGTAACAGCAGTGCACTCTGCTGTAAGAAAGCTAAGTCAAGCATTTTATGACTGTCTTTGATGTCAAAATTCGGAGCGATATGTTTAGAGGGGCATCCTGCCTATTGTTTTAAGACCAGAGTTAATGGCTAATATTTGCATGTATAAATGTCCTTTATTGCTCTGGTTTCTGACCAGGTGTAAAGAATGTAAATGTAGTTTCTGTTAGCCTGGGAACACCAGAGAAGTGTGAAGAATGGATGTCATGTGAAGCAGCTCTGTGTTATCAATTTAAAGAGAAAGAATCAGAGAGCTCAGAGCATTTTTTTCTTGAGAACATTCAACATCACCAGCACTGCCTGTTTCTATATGTAAGCTATTTAAAACTGTATTTTCTCTTAGATATAGCTAGGAAATATGTAGATTAGATTAGTTTGTTTTCTGTGATGTCAGAACTTTTCTACCATATTATTTTAAGTATTTCTCTTTGATCTTTGAACTCTTGACTAGCACTGTGTAGTAAGAAGTATTGTCTTGTGTTTTTATTATTTATTATTAAATATTTTTAAACCTTTCAACTGTGGCTGTTTTATGTAGAGTTAATTTAAGCTCTATTGTACATTGCATGTATATAGTGATACTGTATCAAGTCATTCTAATAAGCCATGACTGTTCAGTCACAGTTACCATTTGGATAGTAATATTACACAGTAATAATTGGACACTCTTTTAGAAGGGCCTTTGAGTAGCTGATATTAGTGGGTGGTGGCAGCTGGTACTACCTTTTAGACTGGGCAGAAAAGGGGCACAGCTGGAGAGCCTGTGCTAGCCTTCCCCAGGAGTGCCTGTGGGGTTGTATATAACTCTTATCTCAAAGTGTGTGTGTGTGTGTCAGCTACTAGGACAGGGACACGAAGCACTGGTTGGACAGAGAGGGTACTGGAGGTTTTATCTTGCTCACTAGGCTGAGATATGGACCCTATAGTTGTGCCAGTGGGGAGTCTTATTGGGGACTTGGAGAGAAAGGGAGAAACCAGCCCCAGACTGTCTGTGGTCTCTGTGTGCTGTTAAGAGAAATTGTACTTTACTGTGTGTGTATTTATTATCCTTTCCCTATATGGACGCCCCTCACTGGTGTTAGTGGAGAGGATTGAGGCTCCTTGATTGCTGGGTCACTGCACGGGCATCACATCATATTCCACTGCTTCAGTTGACTGCCTGGCACTATCAAGATGCAATCTTAAGAATGCATAGGGGATGCTAAACATTTTTAAGCACCTTTCTAAGCCTTGCTAAGGTCGTGTCTCGTGCTAGAGTAGCTCTGAACGAGGATGTTATTTAACTGTTATTGAGTGTAATCAGGATGCTGTATGAACTACATGATTGTTGTGCTTCAGACAACAGAAGGCTTCTCCATTGCAGGGACCTCCCTCACTAAAGCCACAAGTCATCCACGTGTTCATTTTTTGTACCTTCGGGTATCGCTCTTCCATATGACTATCTGTTAATCTTTCCTTATCATTTTAATGTGACAAAGGTATAGCTAAGCTCTGTGTTGTTATCTGAAATGGCTTAATATGAATTACCATAATCCCTGTAATCTTTTATAGCTGTCATTACAAAAACTTACTTCATATTCAGTTTCCTTTTTATCCATTGGTTTGATTGTTTGTGCAATATTTGCTCCCTGGGTTGAATCTTTCTGAGTCAAGGGCCTCTGTAAATGTAAATACCCATTGGTTTGAAATACACTGAGGACGAATGAGTGATGTACCTACATTGCTTACACTTGCCACAATGAAAGGTGCTTGGTGTGTGTTGAGAGTGTAAGCTGGAGGGGGCTGTACATTCAAAGATGACTTGTCTCAAATGACATTGGCAAGATCAGTGTTGTCCAGTGTAATTAGGTTCATAGGTTCATAGGTTGGTACTAGGTTATCAGCCTAGGGCCTATACAAGCCTAGCCATAACAATTCCCTGGCTGTTTCTTCCCACACTATTTACTTCCCTGGACCCCTGTCTAGCAGGGTGACTGACGTGATCCCAGGGGTGAATTTCCTTTCTCCCATCCAATCGTCAGGGTTCCTTTTGAAGAGGACCAAAGAGGCACTCTGCTTGACATGTATGGGCAATCTATCCCTCCAGCATGTTTTGTTTATTGTGATGACAAGGTTTAGATCCCTGGAGCGTGTGGCTCTGAGGGATTGGGATTTCTTTAATTGTAGCATGTCCAACAGCTCTGGGTTTGACATGTTTTTTTCCAGTTGTTAGTGATGATGTCTCTAATAATGGGCATGTCAGTAGAAACAGGGATAGGAAAGCTTTCTGAAAGCAAACATGATTGGTAGGTATTGACACACCTTTGACAATATTGACCAAAGACACTGCTGAAGAAACACTACCCAGGATAGGTTGAGCTTTGTGATCCCTAAGCAATGCAACATCATTTTCAATGCCAAGTAACCAGTTATGATCATAATCTCGATTGATGAAGAAATTCCTGAGTTTGGAACTATCTACTAGCCATAGTACATGATGATCTACAAATGAGTCCTAGAAGGACTGCCATGCAACAATGCTATGCTATAGCCAACTTCCCCATGTCCTCAGTGCAATAGATTGCACCCATGTTCTGGTTAAATCCCCAGCTGTATCTAATGCTGAACAGTATATTAATAGAAAGGGGTGGCAATTGCTCAACTGTCAGGTGATGTGCTCAGCAGATGGCCTTATTATCAATATCATGGCAACACACCCCGATAGTGTGCAATATGAAAGGAAAGTGGTCTGAGGTCTGCTTTCCAACATGATGAAATGGGTCTATATCAGCTTATCAAAAGCTGATAACATGAAATGCTAGATGATCAACCACAAAAGGTTGAATAATCAAAGGAGTGAAGACATGGATCAGCAATTTTTTTTCCCAGGGAAAAAAAATTGCTGTTCTACAAAAAAAATAAATAAATAAAAAAAATTAAAATAAAACACAACATAAAGTGGGGGGCTTTGAGCCCCACACCCCCAATGTGGGCGGCTGTGCCCCCCACACCCCCTACTTAACTATACCAACTCCGAGATCACACCACAGTGGAGGAAATGGCAAACTCCAGACAACGGCCCAGTGATTTTTTTTTCCTGGGAAAATAAATCGCTGTTCCGTGTCTTCACTATTTTGGTTGTTCAACCTTTTGTGGTTGATCAACTAGTGTTCGATATTATCAGCTTTTGATAAGCTGAGGTAGACCCGATGAAATACCTAAGGGACTACTACTCAGTAAGTATGGGATGACAGCTATGATGTAAGTAGAATCTAGACCTGCCAACATTAAGCATGAGGATAACATGTGTTATATCCTTCCCACAAACAGGTGACCAATGTTATCCACTCAAGCCTTGGCTAATGATGCCATACAGTGCACCAAAAAATCCCTGCTAAAGATGTATACAACAGAGCACATGCCACAGCATGAAACACCATCTAGCATGTGTTTGGCTTGCTGAAAGCAGGATACAGATATCTGGATATATCTAGGGATGCTCTACAATGTACATCAGAAAAGGCATCACACATAGTTGCCATATGTGTCATGCTGCACAACATGAAAACAGTAAAACATGGTAGCTACAAATGTACACTGACTAAACAGTGGTGTTCATGTGTTGCCCATCAACAGCAGCACAGATCACAACTAATGTAAAGAAATTATTTGTCCACACTGAACATTATACATAGCATAAATATAAGGTATACCAGTAAGAACATGTGCATAACACATCAAAGCAGGAATACTTTCTGCAAAGTACATCACCAAAGAGGACCACACAGGCAAATATTTGGGATGCAAGAGGTGTGCACAACAGCAGGTGTCATTGGACAGGTACAATACCATCATGCTGATAAATAGTATGGAACATTACCTGTAAAACAGGAGCTATCACAAGAAATCTAGGCCCATGATGTGTATGGGAATGTACTGGTACAGCACACATAGTGTGTGATCTGCAAAAGTGTGTTACTATACAGCAAAATTCTTAACAGCAGCATGAGTAGTTACAGACATCCCAAGAACCATACAAAAAGAAAATAAACACAAACAAGCTTCACATTCCATGCCTGATATGGAATGTATCACAGAAGGTAATGCTATGATGCACAGGTTATTGCTGCAACATGACTCAGTTACAGGTAATAGTATGTACAAACATGCAGAACATCAGTGACAGTGACTGTACAATGTACATGGAACATGCATCAATGTTGAGGATACAACAACATAGGTATATGTGTATGTGTGCAAAATTAGTCAGATATGGGAAGGCACACACGGGAAGTACATGTCAGCATGGTGATTGAAAATGGGAACATGTACACAGAAATGCAATGAGTATCGAGGGTGAGGCACATGTAGTGCCATATCAAAATGCAATAGGTGGCACAGGTATGCCTAGAGAGGCATACCTGTGCATGCAGGAATGGCAGACAAAAAGGAAATGTGTAGTGAAGCAATCTAAGATGACATCCTGTTAACTATGTAAATATCTGCAATATGTCCAATAGAAAGTGAGGCAAACATGGAAGCATGAAATCACATATACCATTTCTATCATCAACATCTGTGCTACCATATAACAATGGCAAAGAAGTACTACATATCACAATTTGAAGCTAGTCATCCATGTCAGATAAATGATCCCAAAAGCCCTGTGGCATCAGACATTTGAAAAACAAACACACACAGATTAATTAGTCAGTGGACACCACAGTGGTCATCATTGCCACAATGTCAGAATGAAACAACAGGACACACATTAGATCAACTGTCAGTGTTACTCTAGGGCAGTCTAGGGTACCCATACTGACTACTCACATCACAGCCCTGGCAGTTCCTGCTATGTCTGGAAACACTTGGCCCACAGTGCTCTACCAAGGAGCTGGATGTGGTGACACTACCATGTTGAGACATAGTGTGGGTAGGTGCAGTACTGCAGTGTGTCTGTCTGGATGTGACTGCTGCTGTCACAGTCAAGTGACCTACTACAGATGTGTGTGCACACTGCAGCACAGACATTGATGTCCAAGGGCCATATGTGGGTCTAATGAGAGGGGCTGTGCTCCCCCCTCTGGAAGTAATCTGCTTAGTACATTTATGACATATAACACCTGGTTGGTACTACAGCGCTACTCTAGCACCAACACAACAAGGCTTTCAACAGAGCATGCAATAGATAACACACAGTCATGCTGTTTAGCCAATGCTGTCCTGACATCTCCATGACTGTGCTCCTGACCTTCATGTAACACATGCATCTGGTGTGCAGCATGATCACTGGCATGGGCAGGTGAGATCCATGAAGTTGCTGTGAATGTTCAAGTTATAGTAGCCGACACCCTCTGATATGTTTTTATACACATCAGCTATACTCCCATGTATAGTCCAGGCAGTATTGATCCATTGTGGGGAAGAGTCACCATCATTACCAGGCTCTACATGGGACAGTGGGTCATGGTCATCATCATGCCTGTCATCTGATGTTCCCACATCACCAGAATTGCTTGCCACATTATACTCTGTATCTGATGCTACACCATGATCCACATGATTGTCCCCTTTTGGGCTGGACAATAAAAACAATTCAGTGACATTGTGTGCCATGGACTGAGCTATCACAGTGAGGCACATTACATCCCACCTTAGGATCAGTTGACGGACCAAAGGAGGCAGGCAGTGGATGTGTTTCAAGATGAGACAGATGACAGAAGTAACATACCTTTAGAAAAGTCAAATGAGGCAGTTTAGTTATAAAATATGAGACAACTATATGACAGCAATGCTAATGATGATATGGACTTACCTGGACATCTTGGCTGTGGGTGGTTCAGAGACCCTATATAACAGAGAGATGACATGTGCATTACATATCAAGCAAATATAACAGATGAGGGCAATGCAACTAATAAAACTTGCCTGACATGTCCTCTTGTGACTCCAGTTCTGTAGGTAAGGGTTGAAATGCCACTGTTATGTGTAAAGATAGACATAAAAACATCATCATTAAGAACACACCAGGCATCATGTAACATGCCAACTGAGGTATAACACACAGGAGATAATATAGACACATACCACATGGGCGAGGATGATGTGCAGATTGCAGGTTCTTGGGCAGGTATAAAGGACACCGTAGTCATGAAGAGCACAGATGTGATTATCAGTAGTGAAATGTAGCAAACAGATCCAATGTATTACCAGGTGAGTCCTCCCTGTTTGGTGAGAGTATCATTGTCATAATCCAGATCCTGTAGTATAAAGGCACACAAACATCAATATGTGAGTGTACTTCACAGTCATGGCTGGAGCAGAGGTCACAACATCAACATGTGAGTGTATTTCACAGTCATGACTGGAGGCAGAGGCACACAACATTAACATGTGAGTGTACTTCACAGTCATGGCTGGAGCAGAAGACACAACATCAGCATGTGAATGTACTTCACAGTCATCACTGGAGACAAAGGCACACAACAAAAATGAATCACACTAACAGGATATGGAGACATTTATATGACAAACCGTGCATATGTCATCCAGATGTGCCTGTGTATGGAACAAGGCAACATGAATGTTCTACATCAGAGGTGTGCTACATAGTGCTGCAGCTTATCAACAAGATGGGCAACCTTACTCGGCCTGTCTGTCCATGCAGCTTTATGGCCCATATCTTGCTATGTTATATCTGTAGGTTAAAATGGCGCAAGAACATCTGCATGTGAGTATACCTCACAGTCATGACAGGAGGCAGAAGTACAGAAAATGATGGATCACACTAACAGTATAGGGAGACACTTATGTGACATATGTTGCTACTGTGCAGATGTTGAGGGACCTGCGCAACTGAAAAAATTCCATCACATATGTTACTGAGAGTGTTATGTATGCACTTTGTATAACAACAAGTTGCAACACTTACATTGTGCATCTGCATAAAGTGTGTTTCCACATTCATTGAGTAATTTTGCTGCTGGAACATAAATATGACAATACAGTAATTACTGTGAAAATAAGTTATTTAATGAGAAATGGTGTATGTTGCAGTGTTTTGGAAGTTAGGACATACCTGTACGTCCTGGAACACCTGATTCAGTACCTCCCTTGGGTATCTGATGATCCTGGTAATGGTACGATGTGAGGCCAGGAACACCACTATCGAATCTGAGGGAGGCAAAGGTGACCCACCTCCAGTGGCATTCCTGTCCCTCTCATAGCGGTGGAATCTGCTGGCTGCATAGAGGATCATGTCAGAACAGCATTGCCAACAGGCCTCCCTGGATCAGTTCTGACCACCTATAGCATTGCTAATGTTTGTATGGTCTGTCAATAGTTGATTCCTCCAGACAGTATTGCCTGTCCATCCAAGAAGGTTGTGACTATGTTGGGGCAGAGCCTTGATAATATGTTAATTCTCTCTGTGTGAGGAATTGTCTCCCCTGGTTCTGATTGACATCTGGAAGACAGAGTGATATGTACATGTTAGGCTTTAATAGGGGCTCACAGATTGACATGATAATGTTAAAAGCATATGCCAATTCAATTGCTTGGCACTCATTTACAGTGCAAAGTGCAAAACACTCTGTTTCATGTATATCACTGTTACGTACAGATAATCACACTGAAAATGAAAAACATATCTGAATATGTAATGCATAAGGAGTAGCAAAACTTTGTATAGATGATATTTGGGGTTTGATCCCATGTCACTGGATATCACAACAAGTAAGTGACAAAGATATAACTAATGTGCCACAAACCCAGTACTATAGCAATAATGTTGCCATAGTTACATGTACATCCAAACAGAATAAGTATATGCACCCCAAGAATGCCAGATACATGTTATATACAACCACAGTCACTGGCAGACATCATAACAAATGTTACTGTCATTGTATGGTACGCAACACACATAATGGAAGTTATACAGAAACAGTGAAGAAAAAAGTCAGCATATTACAATGAACCATTATACACTTATGGCTACATATGATATCAACGCAATAAACAGTAAGCATTCACAGTCGTCCTCATGCTGCCGCTATCAGACTGAATGTACTAACAAATGCTACTATATTAGTAAGCATTAGAGATTATCCATAAATTAGTCAGTGAACATAAAACTTATGGAAATCCTTGGAAGTTGTCATTTTCCATAAACGTGTCACAGATATTACAGGTTAGTCAGAAATAAGTACGAATATATTTTCATTCCATCCGTATCTGTAGTTCATCGGAGCTGGTTCCTTTTTACCCATACAACTGCATATGGGGAAAATCTCATTGTCACTGATGGACATTTACCCATATGTATGCATATTGTTGAATTCTACCCCCTCCTTTATATCACGGTCAGATTGTAATGTAGACAATTTACAAAAATGACTGACAACATGTCTAAGTTGACTTATACAGATTAATGATAACATAGATATAAATTAATAGCAATCTAGTCCACTACAACAATGCCAGCATGTGACAGCATACCTTTGAAGGTAGCTTTATATCAGCTATACCTTAAAGTGAGTTTAGCTATGTGCACACAGGTTTTAAGTATCATTTGCCCCATGCATAATTAATGAGGTTCATTAACATTCAGTGATGTTCATCGTGTTACACTGATGCAGTCATTACACTTGGGTTATCCTGCCGTCAGGCGGTTCCCCAGTCGGCCTGAGTTCCAAAGTCTTGGTCCGGCGTCAGTTGCTGTCGCCTCCTCCCTGACGTCAGTGCGGCAGGGGTATATAAGATGCAGCCGACGCCATTTTCTTCAGTCTTTCTTGCCGCGCGGTGCCCGGAGCAAAGCAGTTCGCAAGTGCTGGTCGGCCGTCTCCTGAGATTTTCTTTCTGAATCCAGAACCAAAGTCTTCTACAAAGCTAAGTACCCCATTGGGGAAACTTTTTCTTGCCTCAGACCGATGTCAGTAAAAGTTAATACCTGTATTTTTTGTGGGAAGCAAATACCTCATAAGGATTTCCATTCTTATTGTATCCCATACCTAGGCCCAGACCACGATGTCACTGGTTGTCGGTTTTGTGCTAGGTTTAACAAACGCACTATTAAACGTCGGTTTGATTTTGCCCGACATTATTTTGGTAGAAAATTCAATTATACCATGCCGTCGGAACTTCCGATGACGGGAATACATATAAAGCGCAAAGACAAGGATAGGCATCCGAGGCCCAAAACTGACGACGAAGCCTCTTCTAGGCCAGTCGCTGGTTCTCCGGTTTTCAGCGAGGTGCCTTTGCAGCCCCTGACGACTGCTTCTGTAGAACCACAGGCCGCCTCTGACTCCCACGTGGAGGTGGCTGGGCCTTTGGATGCACAAGTTATTCAGCCTACCGAAACTAACAATTCAGAGGGATCCGGAGTAGCTGAGCTGCCCGCAGCTTCAGAGGGTGTATTCAGACCTACTCAGTTAAGTATTAAACCCTCTGCTAAGTCTAAACCAGCTTTAAAACCTAAGAAACAAATACAGCATTCTCCAGCACAGGCCTCCATGCCTAAGAAACAAATGCTCAAAATGGCCGAAGACCTAATCACTCTGATCAGGGGGTCCCATCCCCCTCCTGATAAATGGCCTAGGCAGGATGCAGACTATGACTCATCCGACCAGGTGTCCATCTCTTCAGATTCATCCTCAGACCTAGGATATTCTTTACCCCCTTATGAGGATTCTGATGCTGAGGAGTCAATTCCATCAGCCTCTCCACCTGAGGACTACTCCTTTGGGGAAACCTTGCATACCATGAGGGAGCATTTCCATTGGGAAGGCCAGGATTTCTCAGAATCCAAGAAAAGGGTCAGAGACTTCCTTTTATTACCTCAACACAGACTCCTTGCTATTCTGCCAGTGTTAGATATTGTGGATGATGTGTATACTGAATCCAGCCTAAATCCTGATTCCTTACCTCCAGCCCCAGTTAAACCTGACAGATACTACAAAGTCCCTGACTCTCACAAATTTCTGTACAAAAGCCCTGTTGCTGACCCTGAAACTATTTCCCAGGGACCCAAAGGGGTTAAGGCCTCATCAGCCAAAAATCCAGTTCCCTCTGACCAAGATTCCAGAGCATTAGACAGATGGGGAAAGAAAGTATATATGTCTGCAACTTTAGCAATGAGAGCCTGAAATTGCCAGTTTCACATGCTAAAATATCAGCAATTTCTACTGTCTCAGTTGAAAGAAAAAATGCTTCCAGATTCAGATCCTCCTACTTTTAAAGAAATGCAGGATTTATTGCATGCAGCTGAACAGGTGGGAAAACATACTTTGCAATGTGGTTTTGACTCTTTAGAGGCCTCCTGTAGAGCAGCCGTTACAGGCTCTGTCATTAGAAGACATGCTTGGTTAAAAGAACATACGTTACCAGACCATGTTAAAGCAACATTATTGGATGCACCTTTGCAGCAGATGTGTTATTTGGAGTTAAGGCAGAAGAAGTATTAAAGAAAATGGAGGATAAGGCAAAATCTATGCAAACGGTGAAAGATTTCTTACACGTTCAGCCTCCTAGATTTAGCAGAAATTGGCCAACTAAGAATTGGTCCTTTCCAATTACAGACAGACCTCAAAGGGGCAGATACAGACGCCCAAGAGGTAGAGGTCAACCACAAGGTCCTTACAGGCCTCGACAATGGGTTGCATCAGGCCAGAAAGAAGGGGAAGACAGGTCCCAACCATATAAAAAGCAGCCCAATGACTTCCCGCTACAGCTGCCAAACAACTCTCTCTTGGCAGCCCCCTTGGGAGAAAAACTGGAACTTTTTTATCACAAATGGCATATGATCACCAAAGACAAATGGGTTCTCAACATTGTATCTCAAGATTACAGGTTCCACTTTCACACTCTGCCAAGGTTAAAAAGAATGCCAAATCTGCCACCAAATCAATGGGCAGAGGCTCAAAAACAAATTACAGCACTCATGGATATGAGAGCTATTCAAAAGGTACCACCACAGGAACAAGGACAAGGATTTTACTCAAGACTCTTTCTAGTTCCCAGGAAGGACAAAGCCTGGAGGCCCATTCTGGATCTTTCTTCTCTAAACACTTACCTGGATGTTCCGAAATTCAAAATGTTGACACTACAGCAGCTTCTTCCCATGCCGGGCAAGAAAGCTTGGCTCGTAACATTGGACCTCAAGGAGGCATACCTGCATGTCCCTATCAGACAAAACTGCAGAAGATACCTCAGATTCATAACTGGTTCAATGCATTATCAATTCTCTGCACTGCCCTTTGGCTTATCTACTGCGCCCAGGGTCTTCACAAAGTGCCTGGCACCAGTAATTGCATTTTGCAGACAGAAAGGAATTCAAATTTATCCGTACCTGGATGACTGCCTGATTCAAGCAGAGAGCAAGGACATTCTTCTAAAGCATCTGGCGTTTGTAAAAAAGTTACTAAGTTGCCTGGGGTACACAGTAAATGAAAAGAAATCAAAACTAGTGCCCTCACAAGAGATAATATTCCTAGGTGCCAGCTTGAACACAATGGCACAGATGGCTTATCTCACGCCAGACAAGCAAGGACAACTGACTCAATACTTTCAATTGATGGCAACAAAGACCCAACTCCCTGCAAGAAAAATTCTGCAGGCCTTGGGTTACATGGCATCTTGCATACTACTAATTCCATATGCCAGACTGCATATGAGGAAACTACAATGGTACCTAAAGAATGTATGGTCTCAGCACTGTCAAAGTTTGGAAACAGTTATACCACTAATTCCTTGCCTTCAACAGGAGTTTCAATGGTGGGCTCAAGCTTGTCACCTCAACAAGGGACAGCCTTTTACTCAACCCACAGCCAGGCAAACACTGACAACAGATGCATCAGATTACGCCTGGGGAGCACACATGGCAGGCAACTGTATTCAGGGCAAGTGGCCCGCAGAACAAAGGCATCTTCACATCAATCAAAAAGAGATGCTAGCTGTACAAAATGCCCTTATAGCTTTCAAGGACCTGCTGCATCCAGGACAACTACTACTAAAGACGGACAACACTACAGTTATGTGGTACATAAACAAGGGGGCACTCACTCCTACCCCCTCTGCAGGCAAGCCATGACCTTGAGGAACACAGCTCTAAACTATCAAGTTCATCTGCAAGCACAATTCCTGCCAGGAGAGAAAAACACACCGGCAGATGACTTAAGCAGAAACATCATGGATCCCCACAAATGGGAATTGAATCCACAGATATTCAGAATGATAACACAGAAATGGTGGAGCCCAGACATAGATCTGTTTGCATCCCCAGTGAACTGCCAGCTACAGAAATTCTGCACAAGGAGTTACCATCCACAAGCATGGAAAGTGGATGCCCTCTCATTCAGCTGGAAAAACCTACAAGTATACGCTTTCCCACCACTACCTCTCCTGCCAAAGGTACTCATAAAAGCCAGGCAAGAAGAGCCAAAGATGATCCTGATTGCACCAGACTGGCCACGCCAGCACTGGTACTCAATCTTAAAGAACTTAGCACAAGGACCACCCTGGATTTTGCCTCAAATCCCACATCTGCTGACTCAGCACAACAATCACATACTACACAGCCAGCTAAAGACCTTAAACCTAGCTGCATGGAAGATTCCTTAGTCAAGCAGGCAATGCTGCTCTCCAAAGCTGTTATGGATGTCATTCTAGAGACCAGAAGGCCTAGTACCAGGAAAGCCTATTTGGATAAATGGAAGAGATTCTGTGCCTGGAACCAAGCACACAGCCTTGACCCTCATGTTCCAAACATTCCTCAGATACTACAATATTTAACTGAGATGCTGGACAAAGGACTCTCCTTCTCATCCATCAAGATCCACACCTCTGCCATCTCTGCTCATTACAACACGGATCCACCAATTTTCTCTAATCTTTTGCTAAGACAGTACCTCAGAGGGGCTAAAAATATAAGACCGCCCCGTAGAGCACCTACTCCAACTTGGGACCTCAACTTTGTTTTGGAAAAATTAACTTTACCTCCTTTTGAGCCAGCTAACACAGCAGAATTAAAATATATCTCTTGGAAAACTGCTCTACTCCTGGCAATAACATCAGCATGAAGAGTTTCAGAATTACAGGCACTAATGGCAGTGGAACCTTTCCTCATTTTCCACCAGGACAGGGTGTCTTTAAGAACTAACCCTACGTTTATGCCAAAGGTGGTATTCAGTGTGGCTCTAAACCAAACTATTCATTTGCCAACTTTTTATCCAAAACCACAGAATAAAGGGGAGAGACTACTACATTCCTTGAACATTCACAGGCAGTTACACTTCTACTTGGACAAAACCAAACCTTTCAGGAAATCTGAGCAATTATTGGTAGCATATGCTGCAGGAGCACAGGGAAAAGCCATTTCAAAACAGACTGTTTCAAAATGGATAGGACATTGTATACGTTTCTGCTATACACACCATGGGAAACCTGTACCTAGCAGCATTAGATCTCACTCCACTAGGGCAACAACCACTTCAACTGCCTACCTCAGAGGAGTACCTACCAAGGATATTTTGGAAGCAGCAAATTGGAGTTCTGTGCATACCTTCACCAAGCATTACCATCTGCCTCTATACTCTAAATCCAGAGCTGGCTTCGCCACTGCAGTACTGCAGGGCCTTATAGCCACCCCTAATGCCTTATAGAACCAGCCACCCAACCTCAGCTTTGGGATTCTACCCAAGTATAATGATTGCAGCAGTGTAACATGATGAACATAGTACAGTTTTGTACCTACCATAAATGTAGATGTTTGAGTGTATACACTGCTGCAGTCCAGGTTACCCTCCCTCCTTCCCCTCTTACTTGCTGGTACGTACCTATGTCTTCTACCCTTTACTACCTATGGGGAGTATTTGCTGGTAGCTGAAAGTTGGTGTTTGTTTTTATTATGCATGTTTTATTAGCAATTTGAATTGCCTACCTATTTGGGGGCACCTGACATCTGGGGCAAGAAAAACTGAAGAAAATGGCATCGGCTGCATCTTATATACCCCTGCCACACTGACGTCAGGGAGGAGGCGACAGTAACCGATGCTGAACCAAGACTTTGGAACTCAGGCCAACTGGGGAACCGCCTGACGGCAGGATAACCCAAGTGTAATGACTGCAGCAGTGTATACACTCGAACGTTTACATTTATGGTAGGTACAAAACTGTACTTTTTGCAATCCCATTTGTGAACATCTGTGTAAGTTCTTGAAATCTGGTGTATTAACCAATAGCTCAACTTAGGTATAAGGTACTCAGTGCAAGTACCCAATAGGTATCACTAAATGGGAACATCTTTAACACGTGCCCGATGCCCTGCAATAGTCTGCCATCATCCTACAAGTGCCAACTTTAAAATGTGATATTAAGAAATTTACTGCTCATACCATTGCTATCTGCAAACTCAGTTAGCATTTTTTTCAAGGCGTTTTTTACTTGTGTCATCAGAAATACTGAGGACACCGACAGAGAGGCGGCTTCAACATGTCTGGTCACTGAACTGAACCTAGGAGGAGACCACCCAGATGCTCACTGTTTATGTTAGACATAAGCAGAAGATGTGAGCATGTCCCAGGATCTTTATGATGATTTCTATATGGAAACGGATTGTGAGAGAGCACCACAAATGGACTGGGGTCTACCAGACTGGTGTGCAGGTCCCCCACTGCTCTGATTATCCTATATCGGAGGGAAGTAGTGGATCTTTGCTGGAGAGTTGCAGAGGTCCAACACTAGCTAGCAGTTGCCTACAGTAAGTTTCATAATCCACACCTTTGCACCTACATTGTCATATATGTATTTGGTGAATCTGTTTCTGAGACTGTTTTAAGAGCATTCCATGGGTGTCTGTAGTGATAATAGTAATATAAATGTAGGAATTTTAATTTTCTTTCATTAAAGTTACCATTAGCATATCGACACATTCTGAGGATGTTCTTCTTGTTTCACTGTTGCAGTCATTGCATTTGGGTTATCTGCTTGCAGGTAGCCCTCAGTCGGCCTGATTAACAAAGTCTTGAGTCCTGCATCGGTTGCAGTCTCTTCTTCCATGACGTCAGGTCGTCAGGGGTATAAAACATGCAGCCGACATCATTACATCAGTCTTTCTTGCTGTGCGTTGCCGAAGCAGAAGCAGTTCGCAAGTGCCGGTCAGCCGACTCCTGAAATTTTTGTTTTCAAGTTTCAGAACCGAAGTCTTCAACTGAAGGCTATGTACCCCATTGGGGAAACTTTTTCTTGCTCTAAACCGATGTCAGTAAAAGTAAATAATTGCATTTCTTGTGGAAAGCAAATACCGCATAAAGATTTTCATTTGTACTGTATTCCTTACCTAGGCTCTGACCACTATGTAGCTCTCTGTCATTTTTGTGCTTTATTTAAACCAGGAACTATCCATCGTCGGTATATTTGCACTTCTAAATTTTTTGGTGCTCGGTTCAATTATCCTGACATGTCTTCAGTAAGTCATCCAACTACCAACTTTCTGAAGAAACGCAAAGATAAAGACAGAGACAGGCCATCCAGTTCGCCGGTACTCAGTGAGGTGCTTTCAAAGCCCTGATACCCGCTACTTCAGATTCACAGGTCTCTACTGAGGCCCATTCGGAGTCTGGTATGCCGTGAGATGCTTCAACTGTGGAACCTGCGGATGTCTCTACCTTGGATGGGTGCAGAGCCGCTGTGCAGGCTTCGACTTCTGAGTGTGTATTCAGGCCTACTGACTTGCATATTAAACCTGCACCATCTTCTTCTTCAAGGCCTAAAACTCGAACCATGCCTAGAAAACTGATGCCCAGACCGCATGGTCAGGCCTCTATGCCTAAAGAACAAATGATAAGAATGACTGATGACCTTATTACTTTAATCAGGGGAAGCCAACCTTCCCCCTCTGAGACCTAGGACTGAGTTTGCTTATGATACTTTTGACCAGGATTCTGAAATTTCTGTTTCCTCTGATGACCAGGATTTACCCTTATCTACCTATGAGAATTCTGATGCTGAGGACTCTATTAACTCTGCTTCCCCCCAGAGGATTTCTCTTCTGGTGAAACCTTGCATACTCTCAGGGAGCTTTTTCATTGGGAAAGTCAGGATTTCTCTGGTTCTGAAAAGAGGCTTAGGGATTTCTTACTCCTGCCCCAGCACAGGCCTTTAGCTATAGCTCCTGTACTGAACATTGTTGATGATGCCTTTTCGGAATCTAGCATGGCCCCTGGCTCTTTACCTCCTGCTTCCAGAAAACCTGATAGATATTACAGGGTTCCTGACTCTCACAAGTTCCTTTTCAAAAATCCTACTGCGGATCCTGAAACCATTTCACAGGGACCCAAGGGCATTAAAGCTACTACTGCCAAAAATCCTACCCCTTCTGATAGAGACTCCAGGGTGCTGGATAGATGGGGTAAGCAGGTTTACACTTCTGCAACTTTGGCCATTAGGGCCTTGAATTGCAGTTTCATATGTTAAAGTATCAGCTGCATATTAATGGATTGCTTAAACAGAAAATTATGTTGACTCCTGGTTGTGCTGAAAATAAGGATTTACAGGATTTTATACATTTTGCTGAACAAGTTGGTAAACATACATTGCAATGTGGTTTTGATTCACTAGAGGCATCTTGCAGGGCTGCGGTAACTGGGTCTGTACTTCGAAGGCATGCTTGACTTAAGGAGCAATCCTTGCCAGATCATGTTAAAGTGAAATTACTGGATGCTCCCTTAAATCAGGGCCACCTGTTTGGCAACAAGGCAGAAGAAGTTCTTAAAAAGATGGAGGAAAAAGCTAAATCTATGCAAACTGGTAAAGACCTTTTACAAGTACAACCTCCAATATTTAGTAGGCATTGGCCTTCTAAGAATTGGTCCTTTCCTGCCTCTTCCAGACCTTCTCAGTCCAAACCCAGATTCAGTAGAGCACCCAGGCTTCAGTCCCAGGGGATGCACAGGACTAAGCAGTGGGGGGCCTCCACTTCCAAATTTGGGAGTAATAAAACTCCCCCGTATGGTAAACTGTCTCAATGACTTCTTTTTAAAACTTCCAAGCACTTTTCAACTGACAGCCCATTTGAGGGGAAAGATTGCACTTCATGCAAAGAACTGGGGGGTCATTACCCAGGACAAATGGGTTTTAAATATAGTGTCCAAAGGATACAGATTTCACTTCCACACATCACCAGCTCCAAGCGGTTGGCAGGATCTACCTCCAAAGCAGTGGGCAGAAGCCCAAAAGCAAGTACTCTCTCTCTTAAGCATAGGGGCTATTCAATTTGGTACCAGAACAGAAAAAGGGACAAGGTTTCTACTTGAGATTTTTCGTGGTGCCCAGAAAAGACAATTCATGGCGTCCTGTCCTGGACCTGCCTACTCTAAACACCTTTTTGGTGATTCCAAAATTCAAGATGCTGAGTCTTCACCAGTTGCTTCCTATGCTAAGCAAAGATGCCTGGTTTGCAACACTAAATTTAAAGGAAGCATACCTGCACATCCCAATCAGGGAGTCTTGCAGAAGATACCTATGCTTCAGTTCTCTGCACTGCCCTTTGGCTTATCTACTGTGCCCAGGGTATTCACAAAGTGCCTAGCTCCAGTCATTGCATTTTGCAGGCAAAGAAATATTCAAATATACCAATACCTGGACAATTGTCTAATTCAGGCAGAAAACCAGGACATACATTTGAATCATCTGGCTTTTGTACAGAGGGTGCTAACTTGTCTGGGGTACACCATAAATGAAAAGAAATCACACCCGGTACCCTGTCAACAAATTATATTCCTGAGAGCAAGCTTGAATATAACTTCCCAGATGGCTTTCCTCATGCCAGAGAAACAAATTCACTTAACAACCTACTTCAAACAAGTGGTCACAAAAACCCTGCTATCTGCAAGGCAAATACTACAAGCCTTGGGGTTCATGGCCTCCTGCATTCTTCTAATTCCATATGCAAGACTGCATATGAGGAAACTACAATGGTATCTAAAAAGCCTATGCTGTCAACATTCTCAGGATCTAGAAGCAATGATTCCTATCATTCCTTGTCTATGCCTAGAGATCCTTTGGTGGGCAGAGGCCTACCATCAAAACAAGGGACTACCATTCACAGTACCCCCTGCTGCCCAAACCCTAACAACAGACGCATCAGACTATGCATGAGGGAGTGGTGCACCTGGTAGGCAAGTGCATGCAGGGCAAATGGAACCCAATTCAAATGCACCTTCACATCAATCATAAAAAAATGGTAGCTGTCCAGAATGCTCTGACAGCCTTCAAGGACCACATTCTTCCAGGACAATTAATGGTAAAGACGGACAACACCACTGTTATGTGGTACATAAAAAAGCAGGGGGGTACACATTCTTACCCCCTCTGCAGACTAGCCGTGGCATTGTGGAACACAGCCTTGAGCTACCAAGTACATCTACAAGCTCAATTCCTGCCAGGAAAACTAAATACACTGGTAGATGGACTAAGCAGAACCCTTATAGACCCACATGAGTGGAAACTGGAACCAAGGATTTTCAACATGTTGACAAGCAAATGAGGGAGCCCAGATATAGACCTGTTTGCCTCCCCCCAGAACTATAAATTGGAAAAATTTTATGCAAGGACTCCCCACAGACAAGCTTGGAAGGTGGATGCTCTGTCCTTCAGCTGGAAAAACTCCTCTACTACTAAAGATCAAACAAGACAAACCAAGGATGATTTTGATTGCACCAGCCTGGCCACGCCAACAGTGGTACCCCCCTCCTGCGCAGTGTGTCACTGTTGGCCCCATGGCACCTGCCTCAGACTCCTACCCTGCTGTTTCAGCAGGAGAACCAGATTCTGCACCCTCAGCTTCAAACACTGAACCTAGCAGCCTGGCTAATTACCTAAGCTCTCCTTTACCATCCCTCAATAAACCAGTGATGGATGTCATTTTATAGGCAAGGAGGCCTAGTACTAGAAAATCTTATGCTGAAAAATGGAAAAGATTCTGTGCATGGAACCAATCTCAAGGGATGAGCACATCAGTGCCCAATTTACCTCAGATTTTACAATACTTAACTGAGATGCTTCACAAGGGCCTGTCTTTTTCCTCAATAAAAATTCACACCTCATGCATTTTGGCTTATTATAACACAGAACCTCCCCTCTTCTCTCTTCCACTACCCAAGCAGTTCCTCAGAGGGGCCCAAAATTTAAGACCATCCAGGAGAGCTCCAACTCCAGCCTGGGACCTTAACTTTGTATTGGAGAAACTCACCCTTCCTCCTTTTGAGCCAGCTGCTACTGCAGATTTAAAATTCCTTTCTTGGAAAATATCTTCCCTTTTACCCATCACTTTAACAAGAAAGGTGTCTGAATTACAGGCCCTTATGGCAGTGGAGCCTTTCATCATCTTTCATGTGGACAGGGTGTCCCTCAGGACCAATCCCTCTTTCATGCCTTTAATCAGTCCATTAATTTGCCTACCTTCTTTCCTAATCCACAGAACAAAAGAAAACAGATACTGCACTCCTTAGATGTGCACAGACAACTTAGATTCTACTTGGACAGGTGTAAACCTCAAAGGAAATCTGAACAACTTCTGGTGGCATTTGCTGCAGGGATAGAGGGGAAGGCTATTTCAAATTGAACTATCTCCAAATGGATAGGCCATTGCATTCACTTCTGCTATAAGCACCATGGAAAACCTATCCCACAGGGGATCAGATCCCACTCAGCCAGGGCTGCATCTAACTCTACAGCCTTTCTCAGAGGCGTACCTACCAGGGACATCCTAGAAGCTGCAACATGGAGTTCTGTACATACTTTCACCAAGCATTACCATTTGCCAATTTTCTCTAAATCTAGAGCTGGCTTTGCCACTGCAGTTTTGCAGGGTCTTATAGCTGGTCCTAATGCTATCTAAATTCCTCCTCCCATCCTTAGCTTTGGGAATCTACCCAAATGTAATGACTGCAACAGTGAAACACGAAGAACATAGTACAGTTGTGTAAACTTACCATAAATGTAGATGTTCGAGTGTATTCACTGTGCAGTCCTGGTTACCCTCCCTCCAGCCCCCTGACTTTGTTAGGCTATACCTCTTCTCTCCTTTTCAATGCTTAAAAGCTTTTTGGTGTATTTGCTTTTTTGTTTGAGGTATAACCTTGTATATTTATAGATTTAATTGCTTCCCATTAGGAGGACACCTGACATCTGGGGCAAGAAAAACTGATGTAATGATGTCGGCTGCATGTTTTATACCCCTGATGACCTGACGTCACGGAAGAAGAGACAGCAACCGATGCAGGACCCAAGACTGTTAATCAGGCCAACTGAAGGCTACCTGCAAGCAGATAACCCAAATGTAATGACTGCAACAGTGAATACACTTGAACATCTACATTTATGTTAAGTGTACACAACTGTACTTTATCCCTAATTATACGTGGCCAGTGTACACATTCTGAAGAATTTTTGATTATGACTGTACACTTGTACGGACTTCACACATATAACTGTTAGTGATATTCCATAAATTCTGCTTTTATAATTACTAAGAAGCTGTTATGTCACGTACCTCAAATAGTTAAGCAACAGTGCAAAGTGACTGCTGATTTCCTATGTGTGGGTTCAGTTCCCATTGTAGCCTCTTTCTGAAAATATTGGTAGGTATTTAGGTAATACTGCACATCACATACAGAAGACCTATGGCTGGCAGCTTATGTAGTGCAGATTTTCACATATGTAGCATGGCCTGGTTCATTGATGCCTATAGCGCTCAGGCCACAGATGATTATGTATTTCTCCATTAGTTGGAAATTTTCTAGAAGCATCACACAGTATACTTTTGTATGTGTAAATACTGAATAATACATACATTAGCAAGCTCTACAGTTTAAAATAAAATACATTATTGTACTGTCCATGTTTGTTTTAATCAGTTTTATGAACTTTAGACCAATGCAGGTCAGCGTGGCTGAAATATGTTAAGAGTTTTTGAAACAAAATACAAGTACAAGTACATATCTGTAATCCATACTCTGTCTTAGAGATGTTTTCTTTGTTTTTGTAAACTGTGACAGTTAAACACAGTATGCTAACACGTGCTAATGCTGTAAGGTGAATAAATGCATATTCCATCATTATTCAATAGAGGTTTGCAACTTTAAAAGAAATGTGATGTGGATGGGCTCAAATGGTCAAGCAACAGGCCAGTGTATGTGACAGAGGAGTATGTGTGGGTTTAAACTTCACTGTGGACTATTTTGGGTGATATTTTGCCAGTTCCATATTTCCTATTAAAAGCAGATATGGAAGAGCTGTTCTTGTGTAGTTATGGTATACAGACAGCTTTTTACACATTTAGCAATTCTGTGGAACACTGATGCCTGTAGCACTTAGGCCACGGAATGCAAAAAAACAAAAAAATGAGGCCTAGTCCTACCAAAGAAAAATTGCCCATGCCCCTCTGCCTCTCACTTTGACCTTTTTTTTCCATCATACCTCCTGTGTGTCCCTCTTCTTCAACCTTACCCCACATCTGCTTTTCTATCATACTATTTCCTCGGATGTGTGCATTACTTGTGCTCCCCACATGTCCCACATTTGTTGTTAGCTACTATTAGCAATGGCAAAAGTAGACATGATGGCCCTTTTCCTTGCTTAATTCATTTTTTATTAGAAATTTTGCAGTTTCCATTGGATTCCTTAAATTGTGATGAGTGTACTTATATATGTCCATCTATGAATTACAACAATATCCATAATTGTTTGTGGACATTTGTCATTTTACAGAGAGAGATTGCTGCATATTTCTATTCCTTTAGTAATTTTCAGTAAATTGCATTGAGGTTGTATAATTTCCATAGATGTACATTGGTAATGCACATATATATAACTCACTTTATGTACAACTTTTCTTGGCATACATATTTAATGTGACTGCTTGAGTTTTGGTGATGTTCCTAGTTATGTCTGCTTTCTGCCAATTTATTCTCTGTACACAGAGGTATATTTGCATATTACTTGGTTATCCACGATTTTTACATGGAACTCAGCACACTCTGCCATATTCCACAAATTTTATGGAATCTGACCGAAATACAACCTAATACTGCTGCGTAAGAAATTAATGAGTTAACATTAGTAACAGTAGGAGAAGAATGCAGTCTGAGCAAGACTGTACACAAAGCAAATGCATATCAAAGTGGTAATGCGGTGCAGATTGCCTCCAACTTGTTATGGCATTATTATAGCTCTAGTACTGATGAAATGCAGGCTGGGTTACTGTGCCACATAATAACACCAGCTCCTATGGCATTTTATTCACACTTAGAAAATCCTAAATAATCTAAGAATGGAAGTTTGTTGCTAATAAGTCATGTCTCGGGGATCCAAGATGGTCGTCGGCTAGAAGACACCTGTCTCACAGTGCTCCTCTAAAATCTATTATTACCGCCAATTTAAACCGCGTTTATGCCTGTTTAAACTGTACTTTCTTGACAGCAAAGCTTTAAAATAAGCAGTACTACCCTTCAATTTTATCTCTACTGGAAAAAGTGTACATTTTTTATTCAACCTTAGTACTTCTTTTTCTGGGCCTTGGAGTCTGGCGACACGTGCACACAAGAGGCACTCACAGTTGACAGTTATCCTGATTCCACACTTGCTCCCAAGGTATGGCTGGCAACTCTGATACCATGGAGACCCAGACTACAAAGGCCAAATACTCCTCATTGCTCTCTCCTGAAAAAGACACTGGCTCTAAACATTTAAGAACTACTAAACAAGGAATGGACAGTAATAAAGTAAGTAATAAGGAGAAGTCTGAATCAAACTTTCATCTTGAGGAACTAAAAATAGCATTGCAGCCTCTACAAAATGCCATACATGATTTTTCAGAGCAACTCTCAGGGTTTGGTAAATCAATTAATTTAATAACAAAAAGAATTGATTTACTTGAAAATAAACACCAAGCTAACGAAATAACCTTCAAATCTATTAATAAAGATTTGCGCTCTAAAAACAGCATGATTACAGAGTTACAAGCAAAAATACTCGATCTGGAGGCGAGAAGTCGTCGAAATAATGTGATTATTAGAGGCTTACCAGAATCCTATGAAAGTCAAAATTTACTGTTAACAGTGAAACAAATATTTTTGGCTTTATTGAAAAGTGAAGGAAATACGGAAAATCTAACAATCGAGAGAGCGCAGAGAGCACTTAGAGCCCGCCAAGATTCTGTCACACCATGAATTATTTGCACAAAACTATTGAACTTTCAGGATACTCAGAGAATTTTATTTGCGGCAAAAAGTCAAAAGCATTTTATGTGGAATAAACATAAACTTACCTTTTAGCAAGATTTGCCTCCTCAAATAAAGCTGAACAGACAAAAACTTGCCCCATATTGTGCTGACCTAATAAAGCGAGGTATTAGGTTCCAGATGCATTATCCTAACACACTGTTATTTACCCATAATGACAAGAAACATTCAGCAAGCAATATAAATGAAGCAAAAGATATCTTTCTACACTTGTTTAATATAAATCCAGTTACAGACTCCTGATTCAAATAAAATTATTTTCAATATTTGAATCAGACATGAATAGAAACATTAGGAAAGAACAGCAGCCAGTATATGAATAGAAACATCCCTTACAGAGATAAAGACATTAGCATGGATTCGGCATATATGTGACATATGAAATATATGAATGTTAGGGAGAATGAAGATATGTGCAGGGAGCTCCTGAGTTTCTTACTTCGCTCCTTCTGTTTTTCCTATTTCTGTGTTTTTATCTGTACAGACGTTCGAGCATCTTGAACTAAATCACAGAGGCTTGACGCATGGGAACCATCGATCGAAGTGGATGATGAGGTGATAGCATTTTGGATGAGCACCAGCTGGTTTCTCTTGATGACATCTCTGCGACGTCTAAGCAGTATTTTCCGACGTTGCCTTAATGTAGAGTTCTATGAATCCCGTAAGCCCAAAAGTACATTATCTTCCACAGTAGTCTGCTATAGTCTTTGTCTTCTACACATAAGCTAATTCGATTGAATCGGAGAGTCGATTATCTGATCTATGTATACATCTGGATGTTGTGGTGTGCTTGTTCAGCTCTCCTGGAGCTCCGACGATATACTGTGATACTTCGCAATGATACGCACACCTATCAAATTCTAATGTATCATCTGATTTGTTTCTAACAAAGCAAGTTAGATGTTATCCAAAGTTAGTCACTTATACAGAGTTTTAATTTAGACAACTTGGATATATACACATGAATTCAGCTGATTTCTTTGGAGTGTTTAGGGACTTCGCCTGGTTCCTTGTTTATATGGTTATGCTAAAATTGATTCAGGGTGAAAGATACACGTAACATAGTAATTTAAGCTAAATGTCTTAGGATACTCAGTTCAAAATTAATATTTACTTACAATTAGAGCTACTTGTAATTATTAGGAAAATAACATTAAGTAATGCTAGCTGGTTACTACATATAGTTTACCTAAATAATAGCAAACTATTAAGTTCGGGTAATTGTTATTCAAATAATCTATGACTACAGTATCTAATGTTTTGATGTTACTATTCTGGTATTCATCAAATATAGTTACAGTAGGAAATGAACTAACTGTTATAATTACACACCTTTTGGTTAAAATAATACGACTGATATGGTTAGGCTTATATACTTATTAACAGGCTATGTATTAAAATATGTATATCTTCATGCTTCATACCCAGTTAAACGAAATTGTATTAATTGAAATTTTATACAGATTCTCATGGAGTATGTGAATAGGTTGTATTAATTTTCTAGTATGACTGACATCTTGTTGTTCAGGGATATGTGTATATGTACATTTGTATTATTTATAGGAACAGTCCTTTTTAGGGCGATATGCAAGCTTGCTCCAGTTATCTTAAACATAATGTTGACCGAAAATACTTACCCTTTATTTAGATATATACATGCTGCCTTTGTAGGTAGGAAAAGGTGGGTAGGCACCGGGTTAGATATGAGGGAGTGGTACAGGGAACTGAGAAAGGTTTTCTTGAAATTTCTTACTTTGCAAAACACTAGATACATAGAAATGAATATATTAAACTCATTGTATGTCATAATTATACTTATTACTTATCTTCTTTTTTATAGACTTTTAATCATTTATGGTAATACCCTTGAATATTGATTCATGGAATGTGAGAGGGCTACACAACAAAGCCAAGAAATCATTATTATTTCATTTGTTATTTAAATCTCAAGCCAATATATGTTTTATACAAGAAACACATTTGCCTAGAAAAGAATGGTACAAGGAAAGAAACAAAAAATGGGTTAGTAGAATAATTGCGGCAGGCAACAGTTCCAACTCGAAGGGGGTGGCCATTCTTATTAAGCAGAACCTACAAGGGAGTATTATTGATGAGAAATATGATGCTGAGGGAAGATGGTGCTACTGTACTGCCAATATACACAACATGGGTAAACCTTTCCTATTTCTCAATTTATACAGTCCTTGTAATAGTCAACATCTATTCATAATTCAGATATACAACATTATTTCATCATTTAAAGATCATTATATCATTGTGGGAGGAGATTGGAATTCTGTTATTAACCCAGATATAGATCGCACTAGTAGATCCCCTTCTTATAATTATCAGGCATCCATTGCTCTGGAAGACTTAATACTGGATTTGAGTCTTATAGATCCCCTATCACTCACTGGGTATTCAAATAGCAAAGATATTTACACATATTATTCGAAATGCTACAATGCATGGTCAAGAATAGATTTTTTTCTTATTTCTGATTCCTTATCACACTTGTTAATTAATTTTTCTCTAGAGCCCAGATTTTTCTCTGACCATTCAAGGATTTCCCTAGTACTTAACATAGACCCAAACATTTCGCGCTACCATACGAATAATTCATGGACATTGAACAATAACATACTCTCAAATAAGGAAATTAAGAAATTAACTACTGAAATAATTCAAGAAATGTATAACAATCTTGACTCAACAGATATTCCTTATGACATTCAATGGGCTGCTTGTAAGGCAAACTTGAGAGGTATGTTAATAAACAAAGCCTCCTATATTAAAAAGCAGTATAATAGTAAAGAGTTTCTCTTAAAAGAAAAAATTCAAACCCTTGAAAATCTACATAAAATGAATCCAAGTTCTTTGTGTTATGAACAAATTAAAGAACTCCAAAAAGAATTACTGCTTCTTCATCAACATAATCTTTCTATATCAGAACAAAGAAAGTTGGCTACTTACTTAGAATGGGCGCAAGTGCCTTCCAAAACTTTAGCTAGAATAATTAAAAACAATCATACCATACCTAGAATAACAACTATATAATATGAAAATATGATATATAGTACTGATGAGGAGATCTTACAGCTTTTCACCTCTTTATATACAGATATGTATTCAAAAAAAACTGTCTTGAAGGCTAATGAATCTATAGATAATTACTTATCCAATATTAAATTCCCCAGATTAAATGAAGAACAACAAAATATACTTATAACTCCAATAAATACACAAGA
Source organism: Protopterus annectens (assembly GCF_019279795.1). Classification (NCBI taxonomy): domain Eukaryota; kingdom Metazoa; phylum Chordata; order Ceratodontiformes; family Protopteridae; genus Protopterus; species Protopterus annectens. The sequence goes on along the minus strand of NC_056728.1, from coordinate 1,788,092,764 downwards.
AATCATAGACACTATAGACAGGCTCAAACTTGGCAAGTTCCCTGGTCCAGACGGCTTCACAGCTGAATTCTTTAAAACTTTCAAACAGCTGATAGCTCCCTTTCTTCTCAAGGTGTATAAACACATAGAGACAAACGGTATATCAGACCTACATTGGAACACTTCAAAAACTATACTAATTTTAAAAAATAATAAAGAAAAATTAGATCCACATAACTATAGGCCCATTTCTCTAATCAACATAGACATAAAAATTCTAGCTTCTCTCTTGGCTGACAGATTAAAAAAAATATTACCATCAATAATATCCTCAGATCAAGCTGGTTTTATATCTCACAGACATACTTGGGACAACACTTTGACTTTGGATACACTAATACATTTTACCAAGACAGAAAATAATCCCATATATGCACTGATTCTTGACGCATCGAAAGCTTTTGATAGAGTGAATTGGAATTTTCTTTTTAATACCATGGACCACTTTAATATACCAACTGCATATACAAAATTTATTAAAACTTTATATAAAGATTCTACTACTCTTTTATATAGTAATAGAAAGACCTCTAATCCTATCAAGATCACTAATGGCACAAGGCAAGGTTGCCCATTATCTCCCTTCCTTTTTAACATATACATAGAACCATTGTTATTAAATATAGCACAAAATTCCTTTCACAGAATACCCAGAATTATGAATACCAAAATACTATTATCAGCCTTTGCGGATGATCTAGTACTATACTTTCAGACACCTACTTCAGACCTTACAAAATTAACTAGCTCTATTATGGATTTTTCACAAGTTTCAGATTACCAACTTAATTCCCAAAAAACTCATATCTTTCCTATTAACCCCAAAGCTCAAAATTTGCAATTATTCCCTAAATCCTTTTTTCAAATAACAAATGGTATTAAATATTTGGGGACTCATTTTAAACATAATGGTCTCTCCACATTCCAAAACAACTTAACAAAAACTTGGGCGTCAATTGTTCTTGATCTATGCAGATGGGAACTACTTAATTTCTCTCTACTATCCAAAGCTGCGATAATTAAAATGAATATTCTCCCTAAACTTATATTCCAATTTAACTCCACAGACCAAATGATTCCCAAAACTTTTTTCTCTAAGGTACACAAGGAACTAGCTAAATTTATCTGGTTTCCTAAATCAGTTAGGATCGCATACTCCAAGCTACTGGTCCCTAAAAGTAAAGGGGGTCTAAGTTTACCAAACTTTCATCTTTACTATTTAATTATTTCAGCTAATAAACTATTATCTATTACTAATGTGAGTATTGAAAACTATAAAAATCTCCCTAATTGGATCAAGATGTGGCACCAATATATCTTAACTAAAAATTTTAATCCGATGACCCTTCCATTTCTATCTATGAAAACTATGGATACTCTTAAAATTTCCAAATCCTTAAAACAAAAGGTTAAACTTTTTCAAGAATTACTAGAATATATTAATTTAAATGATACCTTCCAACTACTACAACCCTTTCACCTAAATCCCAATATTAGAATGAATAATAGTATGATCAACCTCTCAGGTTTCCCTCTAATAAAAAATCATACTATATGGGATATTCTGAAACATAAAGATGTAACCTTAACAAGCTTATGTAATATATTCAAAGTCAGAGGTAAATACATCACTATTCTACGTCAGCTAAGAGATCTTGTCACTGATAAATATGCCCACATTCTACCAAAAAATCAGGATTTTTATTAACTTGGACATGGTAATTCAAACTCTGACACTTCCAGTGAAAATGTTATCTAAATCATACACCTTCTTTATGGATATAATTCATAATTCAGACTGTCTTTTTTCTAAATACTGGGATAAATATAACTCTCATTTAAATGTGAACCAGAAAATCTCTGCTATCAATGCGACTCTTAAATTCTCACCCTTTAAGAAACTTTATTATACCCAATTAATGATAAACAATAATGCATACCACACCCCTAAAAAACTTAATAAATTTAATTCCAGCAAATCCGCTTCTTGCTCATGCTGCTCATTTGCTAACGCTGATCTTATGCATATTATATGGTCTTGTCATCACACACATAAACTTTGGACCTCGTTGAAGGTTCGTCTGCAGAAAATGGGGTATCAGAAATCCACTTTATCATGGGAACTAGCAATCCTTCATATCCCCCAAATATCTCTTTCTAGGTTAGATATACAAGTAATAATATACATATGCATGCTTATAAAATTTTATATCACCAAAAACTGGTTTGATCGCACCAAACTAAATTGGGAGAATTTCCAATCCTTGGCTTACTCATATATTTCTGCACAGAAAATATTGGTGAAAAGTCCCAAAAAATTGGCCCTTATCAACAAAGTATTAGAAAAAGTCTTACTCATTATCGACTGTTTATAAATCCTTTTTCATTTCTATTGTTATAAATTTATAACATGATTTGATGTATTCATAACTGTCTTTCACAATTGTCTTTGATAGTAGCACAAGTATTTAAATAGTGTTTTGCATTTCGGTTAACTTTTGTAAATATTGTATATAGTTATATAAGGTTTTATTCACACGAAATGGATTATATACTTTTATCAACAAAGTGAACTCATACAACTTCCAACTTCTATTATTATATGGTATGATCATTTTTCATGGTGTATTTTTTTTGTCATATTGTATTACTAAATAGTCAATAAAAAGTTTTTTGAAAAAAAAAAGTCATGTCTCAGGTTCTGATTAATTGTGTTAAAAAAGAAGCAATTTTAAATACCTACTGAACTGTAATTGTTAAAACAAACAATCAGTAAATGTTCTGCAAATATTCATGAGATTGATAATCAGTGCATTCAAAGTGCTTACATGAATACTTCATTTACAAATTACTACATTGTGTTATAGTTCAAAATAATCTAAACTCAGTCTCTAAGTCTTTACAAATGTCCTTTCATATCTTTGAAATCATACCTTCTTCAGACAGACTGCAGCTTTCCAACATGTATAGAGTTTGGGGAATTAAAGGGAAAGCACTCATTGGAACAAGTATGACATCACCACAGATGCCTCGGCTTCTTTGGCAGTCCTAAACAAGGGCCAAAGATAGTCCAGGGGTAGCACAAAGAGGTTGTATAGACCCACTGGATGAGGAGAGGTCCTGGGTGCAGTTAATAGTCAGCAGCATAACACAAACAAACAAACCAAAAATGGCAAAAAGAAAACAAGGACACAAAGACCAAAATTACATCTAGTCTCCATTTATTCTTAGTTTGCTAATCAGTGAAATAAGAAATTCTGACTAAAATAATTGCTAATATTTGTGCAGCAATAGTCCATCTTGCTAGTTTGAAAGCTTCTAAGAATCAACATTCTGCTACTTGAACCAGTGATGCATTCCAGGTCACTAAACCCTCTCTGTGCAATAAAACTTATACCCTTCCTTCCCCCAATACCTTTTCTTAATCTATATCCAACCACCTGACCTTTATGATCTGTTTGCATATATTCATTATGTTGCGTCCAAGGCTTAATATTCATAGCTGACAAAGTTGTAGTTCCCAAAACAGTGAGAAGACAAATGCTTGTGAGGATACTTGAATCATATCTGGCAGTACTCCCTGCCTCCCTAACACCCCCCCACCAAAAAAAGATGGCCACTTCCTGTGTACACTTCTGGTGTTGGCTTTGGATGAAACTGAAAGAACAAATGGCTACGGTCAAATTTCAAGATTTTAGTTTAAGCCACACTTTTTGGCAATGGAGCTTCCATCTTTAAAAATAACTTTGTTATCCTTATTAGAAAAATGGACTGACATCTTGGCAAAATTCCTTCAAAAGTTCAAGTTGTTGCTGTCATACGTATACATAGCATGCCTCCTCACCCCTACCCACAAAAGGCAGCCACCTTTTGTGTAAACATTTTGTATCCAAGTGGTATAAAAGTGAAAGAACACATGGCCGAAGTAATACATTTCATCTTATTGGTGTTATATGTATATACAAAGCATGCTGTGCTATACTTACCCCAAACAATAGCTACACCCGTTTATATCAGAAGAGTGAACGCTGAAAACAGCAAATGCTCATATATTGAACTTAAAAAAACAAAACCACACAATGCTGAATGGCCAAAACAGCGATTTTTTTCCCAGGGAAAAAATCACTGGGCCCTTCTCAGGACTTTGCCATTTCCTCCACTGTTGTGCGTTCTCGGAGTTGGTATATTTAAGTTGGGGAGGTTTGGGGGGCACAGCCCCCCACTGCATTTTGTCTGTACATTTTTTTTTTTTTTTTTTTTTTTTTGGAGCAGCGATTTTTTTTCCTTGGGAAAAAATCGCTGTTCCGTACATTCGACATTGTGTGGTTTCTTTTTTTTAAGTTTAGTTTTCAGCTTTCGCTCTTCTAATATAGACCCACCTTAGATGTCAGTCTGTGATTTAAAAGAAATGGCCGCAGTAAAATACTCCTTGTTCATTACTGTTGATTATAAAGAATCCTGAAATTGTAGACTTAATCAAATAATAATAATAATAATACTAATTTAATAAAATATATGACTCAGCAGTAAATAGCCCATTTTAAATTTATATTCTAAAAATTCTAAAGCATTTTATTCCACAGAGTAATGGTATTCTTAAAAAAATCATGAAATGGTGTACATTGCACACGCTTGGCAATGTCCATGGCTCTTCAATATATTTTAATTTTTTAAAGCATTGTAAAAGGTAGCTCAACAGGTATCATACTTGCTTTTAGTGTTGGAAGATTAGATAGCTGCAGATGTTATTTCCAGACCCATGGATTAATTTTCCATTACTGACATTGCAGTGCAGTATAAGGGGAGTGCTGTATTCCTGAGTGTGCTGTCCTATGGATGAGATGTTAAACCAAGGCCTCATCTGCCAGGATTGTTGGTAGCTCAGGCAGATGTAAGTAATCTCATGACACTTATTAAAAAATGAGTAGTGGAAGTTTGCTAGTACGCTGTCCAAATTTCCCCCAGTAAGTATTAGTATCACCTTTGGTCTCCCTTAAAAAGAAGTCTAAACCTCAAAATGCACTCTCTTGAGGCTCTCCTAAAAATGGAGAACATCAATATCTGTGCAGTAACTGCGACCTGGTTCAAGGCTCCAGAGGGCACCCCTGCAATACCAAGCTACAACTCTTACCACACTTTTCGGCCACCAAACCAGGACCGAAACACTAAAGGTGGAGGAGTGTCAATATTCACCAAGGATATTCACACCACCAGGCTAGTTGCCCAACACAATGCGACTGAAATTCTCCAGGTGCAACTAACACTAGGTAAGACTGCAATCCAAATTGTAGCTTACTACAGATCCCCCACCATACCCCAAGATTCTCACTACACCTTTCTAAACATACTGGAAAATATTAAGATAGAACCAAACACCCTAATACTGGGTGATTTTAACTACTCTGCCATTAACTGGGAAAACTACTCATGTACCAACACCTTTGCCCAACGGTTCTTGGAATTCATAAATTCCAACACCCTGGATCAACTAATCCATAGTCCCACCAGGGGCTCCAATATCCTAGACCTGGTCATTACCAACATGGGAAATCAATGCTCCACACCTATGGTCACCCCCTCGTTAGTCAGGTCTGACCATAAGCTAATCACCCTTAACATCCATATCCCACCCCCACCCCCCAGTAGGAAACCTCCATAAAAAACTTCTCCAAAGCCAACTTCATGCTACTCAAGTCAGAAGTGACAAACTTCATGACACACATGCAGATGGGAACTGAAAGTTCAACTGCTGAATCCTACACTAAGGCACTGTACTAGCACATCCACTCATGCATGAATCGTGCCATTCCAAATAGAACCAAGATGCTCTCATCGAAAAAAAGGAAGCCAATCTGGTGGTCCCCTGCCATAAACAAACTTTACAACAAAAGGAAGAAACTGTTGCAGAAAAGAGGAAAATCCCAGGATGCAAAAAACTCCCTTACCAGCCTCAGTAAGAAACTGAGATCCCTCATAAAATCCTCCAAAGCTAGTTATGAAAATAAAATTGCCAAAGATTCCAAAGACAACCACAAGGCATTCTATAACTATGTCAAGAATCTAAATGGCAATGCTCAGATCTGCTCTGAGCTAAAACAGAATGGCATTAAATATACTGATCCCAAGGATATTGCCAATATCCTGGCAGATCGATTCAGTGCCAATTTCACCCCCTCTCACCCCCTAAATGGCCCATCTCCATACCGGAAGATTGCCAAATTCCGGTAATAATGGCCACACAGGTAAAAAACGCACTTTCCAAAGCTAAGAATACAGCATCCATGAGACCAGATGACATCCCGGGCTGTGTACTACATGAACTACAATATGAACTGGCACCTCACCTAAGTGTCATGTTTAATCATAGCCTCACCTCAGGTTTCGTGCCCACTGAGTGGCGCAGAGCTACAGTTATACCACTCCACAAGGGGGGATCCACCTTGGATCCCGGAAACTACCAACCCATCAGTCTGACGAGCCTTATCTGCAAGGCCATGGAGTGTATTGTCATGGAACTTACAAACAAAGACATTGGCAACCTTCAAACACTGGACCCCACCCAGTTTGGGTTCATGAAGGGCCGATCTTGTCTCCTGAACCTGATTGACTTCTTCGAATCAGTCTCCAGAGCCATGGACAAGGGTAAGGTGGTCCATACCTTCTATCTAGATCTTGCCAAGGCCTTTGACACTATCCCCCACTCTGGAATCATAGATAAACTTACTAAGCTGGGCATTAATCCCTACGTCACCCAATGGGTTGCTAACTGGCTTATTGATAGAACCCACACTGTAAAAGTAGCCGACTCCAAATCCAGCTCCAGACAAGTGACAAGTAGAGTACCTCAGGGTTCAGTCCTGGGACTGCTCTTGTTTGGCATCTACTTCTCTGAAGTATAGGCCAACACTAAGGGTCTCTGGCTAACAAAGTTCACAGATGACTGTAAACTGGGAGTCATTATTGAATCCCCAAATGATGTGGATACTCTGCAAAAGGGCCTTACAGAAACAAATGCTTGGTGCCAGAGCCATGGGCTCAAGCTCAATGCCAAGAAATGTATAGTTATCCCCTTTGGGAAAAAAAAACATGTACCCATGAATTACCATATAGGTGGCAGTACACTAAACACCAAAAGTGTGATAAGAGACTTAGGGACACAGGTGGACAGTGGTCTCACCTTTGATAACCACATCACCACAGCAGTCAGGAAATCCTTCTATGTGGCACACCTCATCACTAAGGGCTTCTCATCCAGAAAAAAAGGAGGTCATTGTCCCACTGTACTCATCCCTTATTAGACTCATTATAGAATACAACGCCCCATTTAGTATGTACCTCTCAAGACATCTGCAACAACTGGAAAGGCCGCAGAAATACCTCACTAAAAGAATCACAGGCCTAAAGCAGTTGCCCTACACTGACCGCCTTAAAAAACCCCAGTTGTACTCTGTCGCATATCATCTACTCAGAGGCGATCTCTGCTTAACATACAAGGCCATGTCAAACCCAGAGCTGTTGGACATGCTACACTTAAAGAAATCCCAATCCTTCAGAGCCACATGCTCCAGGGATATAAATCTTGTCATCACAATAAACAAAACATACTGGAGTTATAGGTTCCTGACCCAGAGACTCCCCAGACTCTGGAATAGATTGCCCGTACATGTCAAGCAAAGTGCCTCTTTGTGCCCACTTCAAAAGGAACCTTGAAGATTGGATGGGAGAAAGGAAATTCACCCCGGGGATCACGTCAGTCACCCTGCTAGACAGGAGTCCAGGGAAGTAAATAGTGTGGGAAGAAATAGCCAGGGAATTGTTATGGCTAGGCTTGTATAGGCCCTAGGGCTGATAGCCTAGTACCAACCTATGAACCTATGAACCTATAAGAGGTCTTTAGCCTAGTGGGACTAACATGGTCAACAAAGTTTGCATCAAATAAAGAAATAAATAATAATAGTTTTGCAGGTCTGCGTAAAGTTTTTGTTTGCTTATTACTGATATCAATAACTGACAATCTTTAGCGGTGCACAAACAGCATGTTTCTCAATCTGAATTTTAACATAATTAGTCTTTATAAACTACCTGTATTAAAGCAAAAATTTTAATCAGAAGCACAGTGCCAGTCAAAGCAACTGGAAAATGTGTCAGAACCACTAGTTTACAGTATAAACAAGCAAAATATTAATTTGTACAAAGATATTACAAGTGGCCTTTTCTAATCCTCTTTTATGACTTTCTAGTACTGCACTGCAATAAAGATTGAAATGATATATCTTACCCATATATAAATGGTTCTAGTCAGCTTAAAGTTAACTGTTGTAATTCAAGCAACTTTCATCAATACTTGGTAAGTTAACTCTTAGCGCATAACCCATAATCTATCATGTTAAAAAGCCCTTCTCATCCATTCTTATCCTGGGGGCATTCCCAGAATAGATATACATAAATCAGCTTTTGCTTCTGGTTTGTTGCACTTCTAGAAATTGTACCTTGTCAGCCACCAGTTTTAATGCATTCAGGTTTGGAGTTTGTATTGAATATGAATGAAAAAAGTTATATTACATATTAAAAGAATGCACATGTTGCATTACATATTATTATATATGGTTCCAGAGGTAAAGAAATAAGAGCTCTGAAGTTGTTGTTTTCATTTGGTCTTCAACCTGTGGAATGCGGATCTGGGACAGATCCAACTCGGCCGCATTTCTCCAGCATCAGATCTGAGCCCCAAGTTCCTACCCTACCCATAATGCCTGTGTCTCCTTCCTCCCTTCAGATCTCATTTGCCACATCTAGTATTCACATCGTGGTCCGTGCTCTAAGTGATTTTTTATTTGGGTAAGTTTTTGGGTATTTCAATAATCTTCATCCTTTTATATCACCTGTCTCACTTTTCATACTTCTCGTGCTCAGGTGTCGTTACTTTAGATAAAAAAAAAAAAAAAAACTTTTCTCACTTTCCATTCCTCTCTCTATCTCTTATCTGTGTGTGGGTGAGTGCTTTGGTTTCTCTCTCTCCATCCCCATGGCAGAGACACCCAAACTTGGATTCAGAAAGTGCACAGAGTGTGGCCATTAGCTTTCTCCAGCAGATGGCTACACTCTCTGCGTAGTTTGCTTGGGGGTCCAGCACCTTTATTCCTCCTGTTCGATCTGCACAGGGTTCAATCCCCATGCATTGACTGACAGGAGGAATAAGCTCATCCTTGAGGGCCTCCTCCCTCCACCCTCGGCGGAGGCCCAAGCTCTGCTTGTACTGCTTTTACTACTTCTTCCGCCATGGCCTCTGGGACTCAACCTCCCACCAAGAGGACCTAGGATGGAGAGAAGTGTAAACATAGGGACCAGGTAGGCTGAGGAAGCAGTCTCCTGACTGCTCTTCCTTGGCTGACCCTGTGGTGAAATCTCACCTAGCTGCTAGCTCAGGTTCCCCTCTGGCTCCATTCCCTTTACTTCTCCCGGAGCTGGAGGTGTCTTGGGACTGCTCCCCTGTGTAGACTTCCCCTCACCGTCTCTCTAGGCCATTATTAGTGGCCTCTTCCTCCAGCTCCACCTGCAGCCTCATTGAAGCCAAGGTGGACAGGATGATGTGAAGTTTCGTCCACATGCAGATTCAGATGGGAGTATTGCATGCCCCCTCCCCCTCTGGGGTTGGGGGCATGCAGTCTGCCTTTGTGTCGGTCATTCCTTCTCCGATCTGACCCCTAGTTTTGGAGTATTTGAGTCTGAGGCTCCTTGGCATCAAGGGATCAGCACCAATGATACCCTGTACCTCGACGCCAGCCATTGCCTTGAGCTGGTCGGCTCTGATGAGCTCGAAGCTGACCAGTTCTCAGAGCCATGACTTCGGCACTGGACCAGATGTGGTGGTGTTGGGTCTGAGTTTTTCAGAGCTGAGTTGCCCGGCTGGAGTCTCATTGCCTAGAGGTTTGGCTCTGGCTCCCCTGCTTTTTTCAGAGGATTATGGACCCAGTCACTGTTTCAGCTCCAGGAGTGTGTTCTCCTTTTGTTTTCAAAATGGTGGAGAGGGTCCTCTCAGTTCCATCGAGACCCTTGATGCTTTCATCCTTGGAGTCTATCCGGCTGCCTCTGTATCTGGTCCAGATTCTGCCATCCTCAAGGACAACCTGCTGCCTCTATGCCCCAGGGAGTTCCCCCGTGGGAACAGATTGCCGTTTTCGAGTCCTCCCCAGAGACTTCTCCTGAGGAGGTTCCTTGAAAACATGTGTGTGAAAGGACACACTTAGACTCCCTGCTGGATTCCTTCTTGGGGGACACCAACTTGGAGGAAGGGGAGGGTTCCCCCCGGTCACCCCTAGAGGATGTCTCCTTTGGAGACATCATGGAGATCCTTTGCCAGTGAGGGGGTTGGTCTTCCATCTGAGTTGTTGCTTTTCATTTGTTTTCAGCCATCCATCCTTCCTTCCTCCTGCCTTATGTGGGCTGTGTGGTGGTTTGGCTGGAAAAGACATGGCCTTTTCTTTGGCATAACTGGCTGTTTCTTATGATACTATATGGGTTATTGTGCCAAGGGGTAAGGCATTGAGTCAGGTTGGTATGCTATGGTGGGCAGCAAACTCGATCTGAAGGGAGGGAGGAAGGAGACAGGGCCATTATGGGTAGGGGAGGAGCTTGGAGCTTGGATCCGATGCTGAAGAAATGCAGTCAAGTCGGATCCATCCTGGATCAGTGTCCCACAGGTTGAAGACAAATGAAAAGCAACAACTCAGATGGAACATTATGGTGAGTACATAACTTCTTTTTTAAAATGTATGGCACTTTATTATTTTTCCCCCCAAATACATTTATGTTATATTTTGATAACTGAGTACAAAAAAAGCAATGCAAGAATTTAAAATAATGAGTAGCAAATCAACATTGCCATATTAGCTGTGCTTGCATATTCAATGAGTTTTATTAAGATTCTTGCCAAGTATGTCAAATAAAATATTGATTGATGCTCTTAAAAATGTCCTGATAATTGTAGTTATTTTACCTCCCTCCCATCTCACTGCTACATTGATTGCTAAAAAAATTTTATTACTCTAAAACAACACATCTTTCTACTGTTTGTTATTATAATCTTTAGCTTGCTACTCCTGCTGCTGAAAGAGACATAATGGATCCAGCACATGTCCTTACTTAGGCTTCTGGTAACGAAATACCCTGAGAACTTGTTGACATGCATGTATCCAAACCTTTTAATCTGTCTTCATTTCCATAAATCTTACTTATCTACAAAAATAACCAACCTTCTCCAGCCAGATTAATTATCTCCTAGTTCCCTCTGTTCTTTTTCAGTTATATGAACTAGTCCTGGGGTGTTACACGGATCTCTGATTCCTACTACCCTTCAATCTGTAAGCAGCTCTTTATCCCAGCCTTACCCCCTTCTTTGCTCCATGCTAACCACACATTTCAGGAAGCCCAACTCCTTTCCCTACCTCTCATATTTGCATTCCCCATAACACCTTGAGCAACCAGTCTGCAAAACTACCTTTTATCCATTCCAGTGTTAGTGCTGATTTCCAGCTCATCACATTCTACTGTTTAATGCGTCCACACTAATACAGCATGTTTGTCATCTCCTTAACACCCCACCCATTCTGTCTTGTCTACCATTCCTGAAAAGAAAGATTAAGCAATCATAGCTGATTTGATGCTTACCTCCTTAACTAGTTCTCCCAGCTTTTTCTGTACCTTTGTCACCTGAATACAGCCCTATCACAAGAGATGAGGATCTAATGTTGCTTCTTAGCCTTTACAATAGTCCATCTTCTGAATATTATCTAGTTTTTAAAGCATGGATGGAGCCTTACTTTCTCCCATTCATCCCAAGCTCTGTTTTCTCAGTTATTGGCCAAAACTGTCCTGCACACAGTAGGAAAGTGTGTTGTGTTAAAGAGTAGTTAAAGAATCACAGCAGTCCTGTCTTCCTTATCCTCTACCTCTCCTTTTTCTTTCTTCCATCTATCATAAAACACTCTCACAGATCATTTTCAAATATGTTTCATAGTTTTTTTTTTCATTATGTTTCTATTAGTTAATGATACTCTGTTTAAATTTTAAATATTTGTTGATTACTTGTATACCTATGTTTACAATATGTAATGTAATTTTCTGGAACTTTTCTTCCCATACCTCTGCTGAAAAGAGGTAGCTTTCTGCTCAGCTGGAATATCCTGGTAAACAAAGGGAATAAATAATAAAAATACCACCTATGCAACAATTTAAGTTACACATCATAAAATCACTCATACCTTCTTCAGCCACATATTTCCCTTACCTTCTCCAAAAACCTCTCCATTGCTCTGACCATCCTCTCTCTTAGTCAGACTTCCTTCAGTCTGTTCATTCCCTCCCAAAGGCTCAGCTTGACTAGTAAGATAAATGATGTTTCCCTTTCCTCTTTCCACATTCATCTAACTATCTTGACTACATCCCCTTCATATTTCTGCTCTACCACTCCATTTCTTTGCACAGATTTTGAGACCTTCATAATCCGAGGCCCCTGCTTCTACCACAAACGTCTATTGGATCTGTGGAAACACTTGAAAACTCCTTTTCCACTTTATGATAAGCAGCCAAGGACATAGCCAATGGTGATATCAATATTACCAAGTCACTAGATAAATCCCATGTAAACCGATTACCACAATTTTAAAAGTATCAGTAAAAATAATAAAAAAAAAAAAAAAATTAGCTTACCACACTCATTTATTAAACACACTTAGCACTTGCATCCCTGGAGTGCCACGGGACTTCTTCAGAGTAAAACCGGTTTACTTGGGATTTATCTGGTGACTTGGTACTATTAATTTCACCATTGGCTGTGTCCTTGGCTGCTTACTTTTAGGTTCTTAGCTTTATTTGTGGTTTACGGCCTTTTCCACTTTATGCTCAATGTCGGTCAGTCACTGCTGTAACACTTCTGTCATACCAGCACTTAACTTAACCATGGGGACGCATTACTTCTGTCCTCACTGCGTCAAAACCCTCCCCAACCGTTGTTTTTCTCCAAGGTGTATTTGCTTTTTCTTCAAGCAAATTAGAACTACTTCATAAGGAAAGCAATCCATAGCCTAAGATCATGGATCATAGATTTGTACTAGGCTAACAGCCTTTGTGGGCCATTTTAAGCCTAGCCAATTACCCAATGTAAGAATCAAACCCTGCACCTTGTGTCTGTAAGGTAAACACTTTAACCATTACACCAACCTCCCACCCCCATGATGATCCATTTGATACAAAAACAGAGTTCTTCTGTTAAGCTCTGATGTGAAAAAAAAAATAGAGCAGCAATTTTTTAATGCCTGTGGCAATATATTCCCTTCCTAGAAATTACTATTATTTTTAGAATGCCACAACAACTTGCTGAAATTGCTTTGAACCAGCTGAAATGGTAAAAGACTTCTGCTTTGATTCTATACACCCTTAGCATCTTGCTTATGATATTTTGACATCCTGCTTAGGATGATTTTCTTTTCTTTGCACTCAGTGAGTGCTAAGAAGGGCTGCAGTTCTTCCAAAGACCTGCACAAGATTTAAGCAGGTAACCTTTCAATGAATGAAAAGAATGTATAAAAGAAATCTGGACTGCTTACAACTGTGGTGGAATACTGACAATCCAGAATGCATATCAGAGTCATGGGACACTTGTAGTGCATGGAACACAGAGATTATGCTAAAAAAAGTAAACAGTTACATAATGTCCTGGTTAAGAGCTACAGATCTGACCTTAACAATACTTGGAGGATTGTTAAGCACCCCCAATGAGATGTTAAGGTTGGGTCTACACTAAAAGCAGACACCGCTAACCAGAAACAGCAGCAGCAGGTAGAAATGACTTTGTTTCATCTCATATTTCTACTTGCTGTCTGCTAAACTACAGAAGGCATTTTGAATTAAACAGCTTCCCTTATACAGGGAATACATAAAGCTGCCATCCACTCCCTCAGTGCTTTGGCTGTCAAAGATAACACAATACATCTGTTTTTTTAACATCTTACTTTTTGACTAATTTGAAGTATACAGAGAAGATAAATCTCCATGCTCTACAAAGAATTATGATCAGATTTTCAATCATAACTATGTATTATTTGTTCCTTACATGTATACCAAGATTCATCTCTCACATACCTCTCAACCTCTTAGTACAAGAAATCTGGACAAAGCCTGACAAAATGGGGGGACAAAGGCCCAAAAATAGGGACATAGTTTAAATATTACTCTTATAAACTTAGAAAGTTGCTAGAGTAACAATATTTGATTTAACATACATTTCCTGAAGGATTTGATGTCTGAAACTCAAATGTGTTTCATTATTTAGTGACTTCAATCCTTAGATCATCCCAGTGATTTGCCAGAAAACTACAAATTTTATGATGAACAGACCAAAAATATGAGGCAAAAATCTGGACATTCTGCGAAAATCTGGACAGTTGAGAGGTATTGCCCCTCATGCTTCAGTCATTCCTCTAAATAATGGAACTGCATGTAATTTCACAGCTTGTTTATTTGTTAATTATTTACACAATTTATTAACTGTGGTAGAGCTCTGACATTTACTGAAATAAGATCTATTTATCTGAATTTGTTAACCAGTGTGGAGTGCTGATCACAAGGACCAATTTCAGTCTTAGTCTGGGGAGAAGTACAACAATAAAATTAAAATATTTGGTATAGACAGTGTCAATACAATACAATGTGTAGAACAAGGTGGAAGCATTGCAACAACAAGATAACTATAGTTAAGCACTCTGTATGAGAAGTTCTTTACACTGTACAGCTGATGATTTTTAAATTAGGTTAAGCAGTATAGAGAAGTTATATACACTATGTAAAAGAGAAGAGAGCCAAAATGTTAAGGTGTGATTCATTTCTTCCTGCTTTAATGAAGTTTTTTTTCCTGAAGTAGGCAGTTTTTTAATGAAATAAGATGTTTTGGTTGATCAATAAGTTCTTAATTCAGGGAGTTAGCTGCACTGAACGTGAGTCAGAGGCTTCATATTCAACAACATACTGGGCTGTTTACACATACAAACAGCATTTTGAAGAAATCACCCGCAACTTTTATGCAGCCCTATACATATACACCCCTGATGACGTTAGTAGAAGCTGGTATTTAAGATGTTACTGCAGTTTGGGCATGTGCTCACTGTGGCTGTGACAGGGATTACATTACCTTCCTTGGTGGTTCCAACACATGTTCCCGTAGCTTTAACTAGCACTGTTTTTTTTTCTGTGTAAGATTTATTGAGCTAAGATACTTGAAATTACAGTTGTCTGCCTGCATTCTTGTACATCATTCCATCAGCTGGGCTTTGTGTGTACGGGTAAGGTTTCCAGTGATGTTCTGACTGATAACATAGGCTGATGTGAACTGGTTTTTGAATGAAAATATTTATGCTTTCAACACTGGGAATCTTTTTGTATTCAGCACTGTTACTAGATTACTTCCTGCTCAAGAATGTCATTAACAATGGAGCTACAACAGTTTGTAGCTAGTCACAATGTCCCTTTGTTCTGCTTTATTTCTTGGTGCAGCTCAGTTATACCTTTACACTGAATGGTCACTGTGGTAGGTCATTGCCTTCTCGTGTGCTATGTGCATTGTTTGTTTTAACATGCTGTGTTACAGGAACAAATGGCAAAAATCTGCATGGTATTATTAGCTAAAGGTGTGTTAACCTTCTGGTATCATGGCAATGTGGGATGGCAGGAAATCATAAGCCTTTCTACTTTTTGATTGTTGCACTGTTATGCGTCTGACTGACATCTGCTAACCTGGTTCTGTATCAGCATTTGTGCTGCACAGCTGATGATCCCATAGAGAGCGTGCTGTCTCCCCATCAGTGTTTAAGATTGAATATTAATCCTTAGAGGAACAGCGTTGACAGATTACTTAGAGGACTTTGATATGAGACAGCATGTTTATATATGTCACTGTTTATTTATTACTGCAGAAGTGTGTTTGCTTCTATACTACATGTGACTCTGCTTAGCACACTCTTTTAGGCTAGTGAGCACCCTTACACAGCACCTTTCTATATCATCTCTGCTACTATGCATTCTCAATAGTTCATTGGATTATTTCCAGGTATTTATTAGTTATTTTTCTCTTTGTTTTACCCATCATTATGCTTTAAAATTTGTGGCTGCTTAGTAAACAGGTTAGCTGACTAAACAAGTGGAAGTAATATCTACCGAACCCTGGGAGAATTGCTTTAATTGATTTTATACAGTGCACAAGTTTTAGGAGTGAAACGTAAGTTAAGTTACTGTCTTAGTTGATAATGGTTCATTCCTCTACCTTCTGACTTACGGACATTGCTGATTTAACAATGTTTCTACTAAATAATGTACCAGTTTTGGAGGTTAAAAATTGCCAGAATATGAGTTACAATCAAAATGCTACCCGTTTTTATTTTGTCATATTTGTAGGATTGTCATTGCTCGGTTTTGTGTCTGCATTTTTTTTCATTATATTATGTCACTTTTTTCTTGAAATTAATGCATTTAAATTGTCAACCTTCATAATAATAACAGACAATTTGAGCCTTGTTATGTTTCATGATTTAGTGTGTGTTAATTAGCTTTCTGCCAAACAATATTCTACATGCTGTCGAATGCAGGATTATATGGAAGTGGTATTTTGTTGTTATGCTGTTAGCACAGTTTTACCTTGTGGGCCTGATCTTTGTGGTACCATATGGTATGTTAGCTAACCTATATGGTGCAAATAAGTTGTTAATCAAGCAACCATGATCATTTTATTTTTAATTATGTATGATATCACATTTAATGAGTCTTAGTAATAATAATGTTGGAGAAATGACACAACTATATTAGTTTACAGTGTAAAACAATACAAGTTTATATGAACATGTTATCTGCAGGAAACAGATCCAGACAGCATGTCATGACCCTAAAGATTCAGTATGACTTAAGGTTACAGTACAGACCTGCAATGTAAGAGACCTACAATATGACAGTAAAGTTGTTATTTCACAGTGTAACCATGTCCGATGGCTCTGTGTTGTTTACTTCTTCATCTTGATATCCCTTTTTGTGACCCACAAGTCTACCCTTTGTTCATACCTAATATTCTGTCTTGCATCTTGTGTTAATAATGCATTTTATTTATGATGATATGCATGTCTTCTTCCTTTTAGCTGAACAAATAAAACAAGAAAATAATGCACAGCTCAGATGTAACAAATAGAAAAAGTAGGCTTTCTGAAAGGAAAGGCAGTGACACTCAGTGGGAAAGAAAGGAGATAAATTGGCAAATTTTGTTTAATGCAGTTTTTGAGAGATAGTTGTTATAGTCTGAGATGAGGCAAAATCAGAGACAATGCATATTTAATTTTGGGATTAAAGATTAAACCATGTGACCTTCATGTCTTTGGCTATAAGAAATCTGGTTAATTTACAGCAGAATTTCAGTTGTTTGAGATCTCTGTCAGAAACTGGCATGATCTCTAAGGAACAGAACTGGGTTTAGCTAGATAACTTATAACCTTACGTAGGTGAAACTTCTTAATGATAACATCAGGAGAAGACCTAATTTATGTTTTGGTCATATTTATAGCCTTTGGCTAGGCTTAAAGAGCATTAGTATTGTTTGACTTTTATTGACAGTTATGCTTTTTTTTTTACTTCGCTATTTACAAAACCTTGCCAAAGTCTGTCTGAATGCCATTTTGCACTGTGTGACAGTTTTGCCCAGATTTAAGAATTAAAATACCATCTTTGCACACTGTGAATTTGAGCTTTAGGGAAGAGCAATGGTGAGTCATTAGTAAAATGTGGAAACGATATGAATCTTAATATTAATCCTTGAGAAACGTCAAAGAAAAGATATCCCAGTATTATAGGTGTTTGGTTCTGTAGTTATCTGGAAGCTTCATCTGTAAAGGTATTTTTTAAACCAGTTGTAATCTATTGAGAAGACCTGACTTGAAAATAGAGGTTCCATACCATTTAGCACATCTGCTACAGTTCTGAGTTCCAGTTTGTAATTATTCAATACATTACAGACATTACAGACTTTCCCCTTGATAGCCTTTAGTAGAAAATTTGTGAAGTGCCAAGAAATGACCACCATAGTTCTCATTAAAATATGTTAACCCAACTCATAGTACACAAAACACATTGTTAGTAAGTCTTGAATGCATGTTCTGGTTTACCATACATTTCAAAGTGCAATTCAGACTACCAGCAGTACTTTCACTGCACATTGCACATTTTAAATTTCCTATTCAATATTTGCTTCATGCACTTTCCTGTTTCTCATTTGTTCCTCTGCTTGACCTATATATTTCAGAATTTACCACTAGTACTTTCTAATTGTATTAATGTAATAGCTAAGTAAATGAATTCATCCTTCTGGGCCACTGCCAGATGCAGCCTAGAGAAATGTATGCAGACAAAGCAGGAGCATGCATGTTCCATTTAGACAGTGACTGGAGATAAAGATGTAATGCCAGACCTTTGAGCTCTGAGGTAGGAATTTTAAACATTAAGACGTCATGCTGTCCATAAATGTATCATCTAAACATATTCTTGTATTATTCTTTAATGAAATTTTTGTAGTCTCATGTCATGTCCTTTCATACTTAAACATTATGTATCTCAACGTTAATCTCACTGTAAGGAACATTGTGCCATCTCATCTTTGGTGCACAAAGCAATAAAACTTTTATGCAACAAAGAGGCAATATTACATGGCAGAATGTTATACAATATGCATACAATTATAGTTTTATTAAGTCATTTTTCATTATTAGTGATCTGTTTAAGTTTTTGATTTTACCTCCTCTTCTTTAGATCATCGTGCCATCATCCTCTGTAGCTGCTGTCACCCGTTCTTTCTCATTTATTGGGGAACAGCGCAACCACAGTGAGGCTGTTATGCAGGCTGGATTCAAGAGTTTTTTTCTTTTATTTTCTTTCATTACCTGCATTGCTGTTGTACATGCCCACTGATGTCCAAGGGAGGGTGTACAGTGGTTCCATATGAGCGATATAACCTTCAAAAACTCTACATCTTTTGCAAAAAGCTCTGATCTTTATCAATGTTTCTAACTCAGTGTTTGCTCCACAGGTGTACAGATCTACCCCCCCCCACCCCCACAGGTGAGCAGCCATTACCTTGTTACTTTTCTCTATCTTTTCTACCAACAGCTCCTCTATTGCCTGGACTGCTAATTGAACCCCAGTCACCTGGGGCATAGCCAGACTTACATCCCTCAACATCACACACCTAAACGATTTGTTTATGTTGGTGTCTTTGTTATCTTTACGATGTTCTTTAACATGTGGATGGCAAAGAATTCAAATCAAAACATTAAGAATGCAAAGGAATTGTTTTTTTAGAGCACTTAATACACTTCATTTTCTGATTTG
The DNA here is from genome assembly GCF_019279795.1 of Protopterus annectens. NCBI lineage: Eukaryota > Metazoa > Chordata > Ceratodontiformes > Protopteridae > Protopterus > Protopterus annectens. The sequence goes on along the minus strand of NC_056728.1, from coordinate 1,788,073,315 downwards.
CTATGGTGTAAAGGTCCAAGTAGCTGACACACACATGCTTTGAGATTTGATTTGCACACACACACACACACACACACACACACACACACACACGCACGCACGCACGCACGCACGCACGCACACATACACACCCACCTGGGGAAAGGCTGGCACAGGTTTACTAGCTATGCCCCCTCTTGCACAGACTATAAGGTAGTTATCACTGCCACCAGAACCCCTCCTGCCAGCTACTTTAAGGCTGTTAATAAACGGTGTCCAATTTTACTGCGGGAAATTAATATTAATAGAAATGTTACCAAATCAATTAGCAAATACTCTCAAAACCTAAATATCTCTACAAAGATCAGCCACAATGAAAGGTTTAAATATATTTGATAATTAATAATAAAAGAGCAAGACAGTACTAAATATCTATTCACAGTGACATCAGAGTTCAAAATCACAGTAAATATTTAAAATATCATTGAAGGACAGAAGCAGAGAAATAAAGAAAAACAATATCTAAACTAAGCTTCACTATATTCCTGCCTGAATCTGCAGTAAGAGAATGATACTATTCCCTACTTACTTAATAGAGCTAGGCAGATGATGTGGTGAATGGTCCTTCTTGTTGTCAGGTCCAAGACAGAATACAGAATATTCAGTCTCACTAAGAGGCTTCTCAAAATAATATCTAAAATATTATCTCTGGTGTAGCTTGCAGAATGACATCACTTCTGGTCATCTGACTTTTAGTTCCCATGTAAACCCCCATTGCTGGAAGATGGCAGGGTTTAGCACCTACCTGTAAAAATACACACACACAAGGACTTTTGCTGAGATTTGTAGCAGGTGTTGGAAGTCATAAAACAATTGCATACCTCCACACTTCCAGCATAGAAATTAATTCAACCCAAAGACAATACAGAAAGCTTCCTAGTACAGACTTTGTGTCTCTCGCTGCATTGAAACCTGTGAGATAACATCTTTATGGCCTAACCCATAAAGTGATTTAATTTCAGATATATTTTAAAGTTTGCTGGACTGAGGTTAACCTCCTGTCTCCCAGTTTTCTCTGTTAAAACATATACATTCAAACAGTTAAAATAGTGTATGTACATTTCTGCTCTCTCCAGTAGGGCACACTGTGGATTTATTTCAAACTTAAGCACTTTGCAAATACCTTTTCAACACAAACATCTGCACAAATCAGTTTGATATACACATGCTATAGTGTTCTAATACATTTGTAACACAAGCATCTTGTATAAATCAGTTTGATATTCACAAATGACATATAATTATTTACAGAATTCTAGCTAGCTGTGCTGCTAGTACCTCCTATCGTCACACCATGGAAAAAAATAGAAGGAAAAGTGAGAGTGAGTCTAAACAGCAGCAGTTTTAGCATACTATTAAATATCTTTTAATTCATCAAATGTGGATAGACACATTCCATTTCACACATAATAAGCACTTGTACCCCTCCTTCTACAAGATTCTTCTAATTATAGTTCATTCCTGCATTTCTTTACTGACATTTGGCTTCCACAGAGTGCTCAACTTAATTCAGACTGTCGTGTCATCTACAACAGTTCCCATTCTGGACCTTCCATTATATTATCTATAACAATCTTGGAGATGCACCGAGTTCCTTATTTCCTTTTAGCAAAAATAGGAATTTATCAATTCGCTGCATTGAAACCTGTGAGATAACATCTTTATGGCCTAACCCATAAAGTGATTTAATTTCAGATATATTTTAAAGTTTGCTGGACTGAGGTTAACCTCCTGTCTCCCAGTTTTCTCTGTTAAAACATATACATTCAAACAGTTAAAATAGTGTATGTACATTTCTGCTCTCTCCAGTAGGGCACACTGTGGATTTATTTCAAACTTAAGCACTTTGCAAATACCTTTTCAACACAAACATCTGTACAAATCAGTTTGATATACACATGCTATAGTGTTCTAATACATTTGTAACACAAGCATCTTGTATAAATCAGTTTGATATTCACAAATGACATATAATTATTTACAGAATTCTAGCTAGCTGTGCTGCTAGTACCTCCTATCGTCACACCATGGAAAAAAATAGAAGGAAAAGTGAGAGTGAGTCTAAACAGCAGCAGTTTTAGCATACTATTAAATATCTTTTAATTCATCAAATGTGGATAGACACATTCCATTTCACACATAATAAGCACTTGTACCCCTCCTTCTACAAGATTCTTCTAATTATAGTTCATTCCTGCATTTCTTTACTGACATTTGGCTTCCACAGAGTGCTCACCTTAATTCAGACTGTCGTGTCATCTACAACAGTTCCCATTCTGGACCTTCCATTATATTATCTATAACAATCTTGGAGATGCATCGAGTTCCTTATTTCCTTTTAGCAAAAATAGGAATTTATCAATGTAGTTCTGTATTCTTTTGCAGATTGCAGTAAACAGTTTAGTAGTTTAGTGCAGAAGATTAAGGCTATGAGCTTGTTGTTGTTTTGGGGTTGATTCTCCCAGTTTTCATCTGTCTGTCTGTCATGTAACTCTGAACAAGTCAGTGCTCATAGGTGACCCCCTAGAAAAAAACAAGGCCAATGCTCTTTATTTTGACCACCGCTGCAGTAGTCCTTACTACTGGGACTTATCCACTAATTGTCTTGTAAAGCCAGCTTGATGTCTAGAGCTCAGGATCCTTTCCTCATTACGTGGATGCAACCAATCTCTAGTATGTCTGAGTGTGCCAGTATAAGAAGGGAATCAGCCTTAGAAGTTTTTTGTAGATGCTTGCTTTTTTGTCCACATCATGTTGAGTTTAACCAACTGCTGTGTGGAGCTTGGGTGCATTTACTTCCCTCTTGTTGTTGAGTAACATTTATTTAGTAGTTTTTGTTGTTATTGCTGATAACTGATATTTAAAAAGAGGCAGATTTGGCTATGATAGATAAATCCCCATAACGGGTAATACAGCTACTTCTCTTTTTGTTTGTTTTGGGGCAGGACATGGCCTGAAGCAATATGATGTCTGCCAGGGCTTCATCCCTAAACTCTTGAGGTGTAGGCTTCATTACCTATCCCAATACCGTGAGTGGAAGAAACTCAAGGCCATAGTCCAATCTGCCATGGTGACCTCAAGGTTGTCTTCCTGCTCCTCTGACCTCCCCCTCAAAATGAAAAGAAAAGAAAAGAGAACACAGAAAGGGCAGTGGAGATAGAATATATGTCCAGTGTTCTGTAATCGACCCAAAGGTGCGGATTCGGGTAAGGTGCTTTTGTACCACTGAATCAGATATGTACATCTCCACAGTGCTGTGATAAAGCTCTTCCAGAGGACATCATGAGTGAGGAATCAGGTATGCCTTTTCAGACCAATCTTGTACAGGGGCCTACCTTGGACACTTGACACATGATGTATGAAATTTGAGGAAGGAGATGAGATCTGCACCATTCCATTTCTAGAGGAGGTTGAGGAGTGGCTGTCATGGAAATTTGGCTTTCCTGCATATGGTCACAGTGAAAAAGACCCAAGAAAATTGGGAATATTTCTTCACCGCTCACTCCCCCACACACACTTGCTAGAAGACATTATCTAGACAGGTACCAGGTATATTTATAATCCCACTCCCTCTCGGGTTCCTTCTGATCAGCCTCAACCAATGCCTTCTAATAACTGAACAGACTCTGCAACCAAACACTGAAACTTTACTGTGAAGAGTCACATCTGCCAAAGGGAAGCTGGATCACTTTCTATCTCAGTTAAGGACTCACATGAAAATGAAGGGGAAGAACTGGATTACTCCTCTCAAATGTCTTCTTCTCTGGGTTATAATTTTGACATTGCGGACACAATCTTCTGTGATTCCTTATCTACAGAGATCTGTTTTGGAGAAACCTTTACCAGAGTGAAGAATGTCTTTATAAGGGAAGGAAGAAATGCATCTGAGGCCAAAGAGCCATACCTTGATTTTTTGGGCATGGATGCACCCAAACAAGTGTCCATTCCTCCTAGTCTATTCGCTTTAGAGGATGCTTTATTAGCAGCCTCTTAGGAACCTGATTCTCATCTCCCTGCACTTAAGAAACCAGACTGTCATATGTTAGAATCACGCAAATATTTACACATGGAATCAAATGTGGATTCAGCTGATTTGTCCATGCATCCAGAAAAAAGGTCCACATTGGGTCCTACTACTAATACAGTTCCCACTGACAAAGAAAGTAGGACTATGGACAAATCTGAGAAAAAAATGTATATATCTGCTGTTCCTGATGTTCACGCTGTTCATTTCCAGATACATATGACCAAGCTCCAGGTAGCTGCTGTGGACCACCTAGTAGAGAAGACTGGGAAGGTGTCTTATGCTGATCCGAGGACAAAATTACTAGAGATCACATAGACTACTAGTGAGGTGGCAAAGCACGCTATCAGGTGTGATTCTGTTGTTGTTGTGAATGCAATATCTAGGGCAGCAGGCATGGGCTCTGTGAAAACAAGAAATGCCTGGGTGAGACTTTAAACCCTACCATGAGATGCCAAGGTATAGGCTCTTAATGCCTTTTTGACAAGGATCTGCTTTTTGGGAGACTTTCTTGTAAAGTCTTCAAAAGAATGGATGAAAAGAATAAAGTTGTGAAAGGAGTTAACTAACTATTTCACCCTCCCATTCCACCTTATGATAAAAGCTACCCTTCCAAGCCTGGCTCTTTTTACCTTAAGCAGGGGATGGGTAAGCAAAGCAGGGGGAAAAAAGGATCAGTTTAAGAAAAGATAGCTGGGGAAAATGAAGGGAAACCTGGGGGCCACATGGCCTAGCTTCTAACAGGGATCAGCCATGATTATACAGCTTCTTTCCCACTCAAACTACCCTCCCAAGCCACAACCTTAGCTCCCCTTTTCTCAGACCCTCAAACAAAATAAATGACAGACAGCTTGCCTTTGTGTCTGCCAGTGTCTTGTGTCCTCCAAGTCATTATGGAGAAATATATGTTAGAGTAGCAGAACTTTTCGCCTATGGCAAGAATTTCTCATGTCCCAGAAGGATCAAGAAAGCTAATGCTACCAGTCATTGTGGACCTCCTGCAATAGGGAGGCATAATTTTAGTTTCCCTTTAAGATCAAACAAAAGGGTTATTTTCCATACCATTTTTTGTTCCCGGGAAGGAAGGAAGGCACCTGGTGATCCATAACAGACCTTTCCAGGCTAAACACCTTTCTAAAAGTGCCAGCGTTCAAAATATTGTCCATGCAGACCATAGCACCACTTCTGCATCCTAGAGGCCTGATGGTCACCCTGGATTTAAAAGATGCCTACCTTCATTCACAGGGACCATAGATACTACTTCAGAGTCTTTGCAGGGGACTGGCATCACCAATTTGCCTGTTTGCATTTTTGTCATTCTACTGCTCCCAGAATCTTTATAAAGTGCCTGGAACCAGTAATTGCGTTTTTTAGGATCAAGAATTCATATCTCATACCTGGACAACTGCCTCATTCAGGTATCCTCTTAGGAGGATGTAAACAGGGATTTGATATTTTCCAGGGATCTTCTCTACAGGTTAATGTCCTCTGTGAATGTAGGAAATCTGGTGATCTTACTAGGCTCTCTGACAGACTTCAGCTTACAAACAAACTTCTTACCTACAGGCAAGGTGAAAGCCTACCAAGCTTACCCCCTGCAGTTGGCAGTCCAGAAACAGATCATTGGAAGAGAGTGTCTCACAGCTGTGGGATACATGACATCCACATTCCTCATGATCCATCATGCCAGACTCCATTGGAAGATGTATCAGTGCTACCAGAAATTCGTTTAAGTTTAGCAGCTCCATCCTCTAGCAAATACATTTCCACTCCTCCCCTGCACTGACAGAGAGTTTCTTTGGTGGACACAGCAGTCCAGATTCAATCTAGGAGTTCTCTTGACTCAGGAAGAGTCCTTCCAGGCCGTCACAATCATTGCTTTGGACATAGCATGGGGAGAATTTACTCAAAATTTGGAGAGTATAGGAGGAGGGGGGTGCAGTTCAAAAGAAAAAGCATATCAATGTCAAAGAAATGTTTGCTTTCATACAAGACTCAGCTTTTAGCCAAGTTTGAATGGAGAGCACAGTGCAGGTAGTACCAGACTACACAAGAATGATGTGTTATATCAATAAGCAGGGGTACAAGGTTCTGCAGCCTTTGAGGATTTGACGTGACCCTCAAGGCAATGTACATACCCTTAGAACAGAGTATTAAGGAGGAGGATCAAAGGCAGACCCACATGACTAAATGTTACACAGGAATGTCTTCCTTCAACTAGTGCTCACATGAGATGTCTCTCAGATAGACCTGTTTGCATCAGAAGACAACAAAAAGTTGAACAGGTCCTGTGCCAAGAGCCCCTTATAAAGAAGTCTGGCAACAGATGCTTTCTTCATAGTCTGGACAAGTTTTTTCTCTGTATGTTCTGCCCAATCTGCTTTATCCTTATCATAATCTAGAAAGTGAGGATGAAGACACCCTGGTGGATCACAACAGTATCCTTTTGTTCCGAGTAGTACTGATTCTCCATTATTACAGGTATTTCTGGGGGGAAACACCAAGTGTTGTCTGCAGTGGTGGACTTTGTGACTCCGTCCTTGGGCAAAGTGGCCCCATATACACTCCAGCCTGATAACCATGCAGCTCAGTGCAACATTGATTCCATCATGATGCCTTTTGGGAACTAGTACTCTAAGGACATGCTTAATATCATTAGGGAAGCTAAGAACCCAACCACCAAGACAGCCTATGTATCAAAGTGGTAGAGGTTTTCCTGTTTGTGCCAAAGCAGAGAAAAGGATCCAAGGTTAATAGGCATTAATATGATTCTCTAATGTCTGAATAAGCTGTTTAGGGCAGGCTTTACTTACTCATCAGTCAAAGTTCACTTGTCAACTATTTCAGTCTATCTTCCAGTAGATCTACACTTACCTAGTCTGAGATTAATTAAACAATTCCTGAAGGCAGTCTGATACCTGAGACCACCTAGAAACAGCACAGATCCTTCCTGGAATCTTAACTATGTGTAAGACAATATTATCAGACTCCTTCTCCACAAGGCCTGTGAGCATTTTCTGGTCTTTCTCAAAGATGCTTAGATGCAACACGTCTTGCCTGTCAAAAATTGTGACAGAGTCTACCTTCACTCAAGACATTCAGCTTCCAGCTTCATTTTAAGCCTTCAGACTAAGGGTAAAAGAATCATATATCCACATTTAACTTCAAAACTATCTCCACTGACCCAAGGAGCTGAGAAAAAGAAACCAACTCTTCAGCTCCCTCGCTGATAAGAACAACGGTTAACCAGTGATGAGACCACTTATTTCCAGACTACTTTCTTACTGTATTCAGTTTTGCTACTCATCCTAAGGAAACCCACTGGTAGGCCCAGTCAAGACTCATAGTACCAGGGGGTGACCTGTGCCTGGCTTACAGAGCAGTCTCTGACCCAGCCCTGATGGAAGTGCTACACATTTGTAAATCAAACTGCAAGAGGGTCACTCACTGCAGGGATCTTAACTTAGCGTCTGACACGAACAGGTCATGCTTGAGAGATAGCTACATCGCCCAGAGATTGCCACTTCTCTGGAGCAAGCTTTCACTTCATGTGAAACAGATCCCCTCCCTGACCCTCTTTAAATGCAACCTAGATCAATGGATGGGTGACTGCAAATTCACTCCTGGGGTGGTGCCTGTATCCCTCCTGGACAGAGGAAGTTGATATTAACTACTATAGACCCTTACCTCTGTGAACTTCACTCAGCTAACCACAACAATTGGGGCAACTTGGAATAAATATGGCTAGGCTTGTAAAGGTTCTATGGCTGCTAGCCTAGTAACCTCCTGTGAACCTATGAACCTATGAACAGCAAACAATATTGCTACAGCAGAGGTCAAATATCAGCGCAGTTATGTTGAATATAATTTTTATTTGTGTTTTGGATTAGTCCACTGGGCAAGTAGCCCATTTTCAGTGAAGACCCGAGGAGAAAAGCACCATACAAGGATACAAAAGAAAAAAATAAACAATACAGTACTTTGAATACAATTACAAATATATACATTCATGATATGTATGCAGAAAGAGTACAACAGATCAAGTATACATGAAAAATTCTAAAAAGATAGCAGCTTAGTTAACAGGAGGTAGAAACCCATAGGTTAACAATAGGTCTTTTTAAAGATGAAAAGACAAAAATAGGGTTAGAAGAGGGGAGGAAGTATTAAATAGAGGGATAGAGGTAGAGGGGAGGGAAGTAAAGTTTAGTAGAACATGTAATCATAATGTAATCATAATCCTAATGTAGTCATGTAAGCTTTAAAATGAACTATTTCAAGAGGTTGTATGTAGCATGGTTCTGGATTTATTAATGCAAATATAAGCAGATTATATTAAAAGCCTAGAGGCTTTAGTCTGATGTAACTACAGCAGTACCTGGCTGTAATTAGTTAAGTATGCATTGTGAGATTTATGCATGAATACTAATTGATATTATACACCTAGATGAGGGCTGGTTTATGCCAGGTAGACAGGTAAGTGATGCTGGTAGCAAACTGGGGATGTGGACTGAGCATGTTACCAAGAGGAAAGCAAAGGCTGGCATTGATTAGCTTCAATATACAAGTAGCCTTCAGCAGGTTTGGATGGAATTTCCTTTGTGTGCTGTTTCAATGTTTTGGTTTTCTACATGTTTGGATCAAGCTAATTTTTTATTTGGTACTTTTTGCCCAGTATATGGCAAAGGGAGTGACTTTTGGACCACTTAGGATTTCTAAGGGTACAGATGTGCTCATTGAGTCAATGGCAAGTAGGTAAAGGGAAGTAATTAATTTATGGTGTATGATTTTATATTGCTCTCCCAGGTAATTGTCTTACACAGACTTGAAAAAATTATCCTAGAATCTGAGGATGAGATTAATTCAAAATATGGTGCTATTTTCCAAAGAAGTAACAACATATCTGGGCACTATGTTTTTAGTTGTAGCAGAGATCTCACCTGTAAACTGTGAAATAAAACATGGAAGGTATAAATGAAGGTTAAAAGTTGGCAAAGGGTAGGATATACATTTCTGGATATGGTGATAATAGTACTGCAGCCATTAGTGCCAGGAGTATTACAAATTAATCATGCTATGGTTTGCAGAAGCAGTATCTGAGTGTAAAGGAAAGCCTGTTTTCTAGTTGTTGTGGACAGGGATGGGGCAGTAACTGGATAAAATGGTCATGAACTTGGAATCCTGAATTTAGGTTATATCTGCTGGTCAGTGAAGGAGCTTTTGCACCATGTTGGCATATATGTTAGTATCATTAAAGAAAAACTTAAACACAACTCCATCTAAAAGTTATAGTTCTGTCATTCCAGTGTGTTTTCATCATTTTAACCCAACCCCAAAAGGCACATGCTACTAAAACTTGAATTAAACTGTAATTTCTCTTTCTCTACCTGAATTTTTTTTCTGCAGTTTGTCTGCATACCATTTGCCTTTTCTTGTGACATCTGACACTAGTTTTTTGATATTTGTCATATCTCTGACACCATGTTAGCAGTCTGAAAATGGGAGAGGTACCGATCTCTCAAGTAATTATGACCTTAAGAAAACAATGTACTTATGTAGGTCACAGATATTAATTATAGGGCCAGTAAAAATCTTAAGGTTACCCTCTCACTACAGAATCAGTCTTTCTTTATGTTTCTGTTAGTCATAAGTTGCCAGCTCCACTCTTTGGCTAGAAAGTGTTTTCTGAAACTGTAGTTTCAGACTTGCAGTGTAACTTATGGCAAAGACTAACAACTCAGGCTGTTAGAAATGCCTAGCTTTTCACCACAGCTAGAAAATGGGAAAATGCTGTCTGGAAATATGAATCTGAGTTTGAACAAAAGCACTGAGTAAACTAACATATCAACACTAATGTTCAAATGCACCTCAAAATGCCGCACAAGATATAGCCTCTAACAAAAATCAGAAGAAGGCCTTGCAAAACACACAGTGTTAGTGTTGCCAAGGACAGAAGTAAATCCCACTACTCTCACTGTAATTTACATGCAGAATAATATTAAGGAAGAGGAATAAGGATTATGGAATGTCAGAGTAAGTACAAGTTGTGAAAAAGGAAATGTGTATACCGCCTGAAAAAATGTAACTATAGTTTGTTTTCCTTTATTTTAATGTATGTGTATATGTGTCTCTGTTTTAGTAGTGATTTTATAAATGTTTATAAAAAAGATAGATAGGCCTATGTTCTTCCACCACAATCAGCTCTATACCCCCTGTTATATCAGACAGGTAAAAATCTTCATTGCAAAATGAAATCCCATCAACATGACAGACCTGTCAGACTATGCTATAGTTAAAAATAAGAAAAAAAAAACATGGTCATGCTAGAACATTACTATTACAAAAACACCACACTCACACACACAGATATATATATATATATATATATATATATATATATATATATATATATATATATATATGTGTGTGTGTGTGTGTGTGTGTGTGTGTGAGTGTGTGTTTTCATTTATGATAGGAACATGACTTTTGATATTTGGGTATATTCATTTTTAAAGCATGCATGGAATTCCTGTAATATTTAATTTTTTTTTTCGGGTGAATGGAATTCCTCTGATATGCTGCCCCCTTATTCCAGACCACATTGTGGTTTTGCTTTGAAATTTGAAGATGACCTGGAACGGGCTATCTTTTTTCATTTTGCAGCTGTACTAGATGTATAATAATTCTTCAGACATATTTGGCAATCTCTACAGAAAACTCTTTCCTGTTATAAATATCAACTCTGTCTTTCACGGTGAAGCCGTAGGCATAGGAGTTAAGAAACAAAGTATTCACTACAAACCCGAAGAGGACATCCCTCTGATGTACTGCACTGTTGTTATATCCTGGGAAAAAATTATCTTAGCTGCTTGCCAAAGCTTGGAAGACAGACTGGCTTGGATTTAATTCTTTGCTGTGACTGTGGAAGTTACTAAATAGTTCAAACCCCTTACGGCGGTCAGCTTCCTATTTTGTTACAAGCATCCTAATGTATAGGATTGACATATAAATAAGGTAACAGCTCTGAAGAGGAATGGGATTATTATTAAATGTACATCTCAAACCAAATGCATGACTTGCCCAAAGGAAAGATACAAACTCTGAGCTTCTTTATTCTGTCCCAGGGTAAGTATGTGTGACGGTTTCTCTGTGGGTCTTTAAGTGGTGCTACTTTGTAAGACACCTTTTGAAATAGTACAGCCTAGTGAATGCTCATTTATACATTTTAGCCTGCCCTCACCTACTTTGGCTTCAGCTGATCTCACCCTTTCTAAAATTAGTAGTAGGGTTTGGAAAAAGAGGTATCTTATTATTTGACATTTCCTTTTACTTTGGTGTTAGTGTTTATTCCAGTTTCTTTACTTAATGGATTTGTAGAAACTGTATCATATTGCTTGGCATTAGATCTATCAGGTACACAGGACAAAGACTTTTCCAGCAATTAGAAGTGAGTGATAAGATTGTTAGGGTGGTAATACATATCATATGTATATTCCATTGTAATAAATGTTGTGAATTATATGTCTGCCCTTTTTTTGTATCTGGTGACATTTTCTGCAGTACAATCTGATAAGAAGCTTTCAACTACATTCATGGTATCCTTAGCTGTACATATCAGTGCATTTATCAGAATGAGAGAACAACTGTGTCACTGACTCCACAGTCATAGTGGAACATCTGTGGAAGTATGCAGAGGTGCCAAGACTTGTAGTCATTTTGCATTTAGATTCACACAGTAGATAAAGAAAGAAGCTGATAACATTGCTAAAATTACATCTGCTTTGTACAGCAAAGCAAACTCACAGTAATTTTCTGTTTGGCTTAGGAATACAGTCATGCATGATTGCAAAAAAGGATTTAAGTTATGTGGGTACTAAATTTGCTAATGTACAGCAGCAATAATGGAATTATATTTTTTGTCACATTCCCTTGTCTTAAAACATAACCCCTTAACTGCAGGTTACTTGGTTGACCCACTGATGAAGGTACCGAATTTACTCCACATTTTTCTTATTTTAAAAGTGGAATGACCTATATTTTATTTGGAATAAGTTTGGAAGTACTGTCTGCATCATGGAGCTGCAAATGGCAGCCTCGGTTCGGTGCTCTGTAGCATTCTGTCTGTTTTTGTTTATTTGTCCCGTTGTTTGGTGTTCAACTGTAATTAAGTACACCCGTGAAGATTTGTTAAATATTTGGCAATTCACTTTATGCGATCTGACTCTGGATTTTTCACAATTAAGAACTTTTCTGAATATCTTAGCTGGTGGAGTAGCAGTTGTTGGCAGCAGATGTAGAGACAGGTATCGTAAAAGGGGGAAGCGGGCTGGTGTACTCATTAGGCTGAGACAGCGGGGCTTTTGAATGGCGCTCACAAGTTTACATTTGGCAAACCTCCGCTCTCTAGGCAATAAAATGGATGAACTGTTACTCCTAAATAGAACTCACAAGGACTTTTCACTTTCTTCTGCTCTGTGTTTCATGGAAACCTGGCTAAATGAATCTGTGAAGATAGGTGAAGGCTGCCAGCCTAGCTAGATAGAATTTTGTAGATAATTCTGTCATTTGTAAATATTAATGTAAGTCACAGGCTTGCTCTCTTAAATGTGAAAAGACTGTACGGGATGTTGAACTAAAAAAAATGTAACAACAGTGCACTCTGTTGTCAGAAAGCTGATAAGTCAAGCATTGTGAAATTCTTTGATCTAAAACTCAGAGCCAAGATGTCTAGAGGGAGGCATTCTGCCTATTGTTTTGAGGCCAGAGTTAATGGTTAGAATTTACATGTATAATTTCTTTTATTGCTCTGGCTTCCTGACCAGCTATAAGATCAAAAGGGCTATTAACCTCTGAGTTTCTGTTAGCCTGGGAACCAGAAAGAAATGATGAAATCTGAAATGAATCACTGGTACTGTGTTATCAATTTAGGGACAGAAAGAATGAGGGGATTTAGCATTTGTCTTGAGAACATCCAAAATCACCAGCACTGTCTTGCTCTATATGTAAGTTTATTTTAGAACTGTGTTTTCTCTTAGATATAGCTAGGAACTAGGAAGATTAGATTAGTTGTTTTCTGTACTGATGTCAGAACATTTCTGCTGTATTAAGTATTTCTCTGTGATCTCTGAACTCTTGACTAGCACTGTGTAGTAAGTATTGTCTTGTGTTTTTATTATTTATTATTAAATATTTTTAAACCTTTCAACTGTGGCTGTTTTGTGTAGAGATAATTTAAGATCTAGAGTACATTGCATATATAGTGATACTGTACAAAGCCACTCCAAATATGCCTTGACTGTTCAGTTGCACTTATCATTTGGATAACAATATTGCACAGTATAATTGGACACCCTTTCATAAGGGCCTGTTGGTAGCTGATAAATATTAGTGGATGGTGGCAGTGATTTCTACCATATAGTTTGGGTAAAAGGGGCACAGCTGGAGAACCTATGCCAGCCTTCCCCAGGAGTGTCTGTGTGATTGTATATAACTCTTATCTCAAAGTGTGTGTGTTTCAGCTACTTTGGCAGGGACCTGAAGCACTGCTTGGACAGAGAGGGTGCTGGCGGTTTTAGCTTGCCCACTAGGCTGAGATCTGGACCTTATAGCTGTACCTAGGGAGAGTCTTTTTGGGGATCTGGAGAGAAAGGGAGAAACCAGCCCCAGACTGACTGTGATCTCTGTGTGCTCTTAAGGGTACTTTACTATGTGTGTATTTATTATCGTTTCCCTATGTGGATGCCCCTCACTGGTGTTAGTGGTGAGAATTAAGGCTCCTTGATTGCTGGGCCAGTGCACGGGCATCATAGAATCCATCCCTGACTATGCATTATACCTGCCTGGCTTTCAACCTTATAGAATGGACTGTGTATTGGAGACATTAGGGAAAAGAAAGAGAGGCTGAATCTGCTTTTATATTAATGAAAGTTGGTGTACTAATGTCACAGTGTTAAGCAAAATGTGCTGTCCTGACTTAGAAATGCTGTTTGTTAATTGTAGGCCATTTTATTCACAGCGTGAGTTTTTCTTATTTATTCTGGTTAGTGTTTACATTCCATCTCAAGCATGTATGAGTGCAGTGCTACAAAAACTGGGTGATCAGATACTGAGCACAGAGCAAAATTATCCAAACTCCCTTCTGATTATTTTAGGGGATTTTAATAAGGCAATCTCAGCCACAACCTTCCTAAATTTATACAGCACATAAAGTGCCCTACCAGAGACAGTAACACATTGAATCATTGTTATGCAGTGTTAAAACATGCCTATCGCGCTGTCCCCAGTGTAGCTTTGGGTTTCTCTGACCACTGTTTGATTCATTTGTTCAAAACCTATAGGAGTAAGTTAAAATCTGCCAAACCTGTGATTAACACAGTGAGAAGGTAAACTATCGAGGTAAAGCTGATGCTGAAAACTTGCTTTGACTGTACGGACTGGGGTGTCTTTAAATATACTGCTGCAAATCTACATGAACTGGCAGACACAGTAACACCTTCTGTTAGCTTTTGTGAGGATATGTGTGTCTCCACCAAGACCTGATTACCATGGTTCACCGCAAAACCCAAGCACCTTCATCAAGCCAAGGAAGCTGCTTATAGAAGTGGGGATATAACACTGTTTAGACAGGCAAGGAACACACTGACAAAAGAAATCAGACTGGCTAAAAAGAGTTACTCTGAAAAGGTGAAAAATCATTTTTTTAGCCAATGACCCTGCATCAGTGTTGAAAGGTCTACAAAATATTACATATTACAGGAAACCATCCCCCCATATTGTAATAAATCACTATGTGTTTTATTATTTGAATGCATTTTACTGCAGGTTTGATAAGCTCCAGAATACAAACAACAATGTTGCCAGCTCTCTCTGTGTACAGATGTATATGACTCTACACCTCTCACATTCTCTTATTTAACCTGCCTTAATTATCTCTAAAGAGGGTGTGTGTAGGCCCTTTAAAGGACAGTACACTAAGAAAGCAACAGGTCCAAATGGGGTCTCATCCTCTTGCTTAAAAATCTGTGCTGATTAACTGGCCCCATCTTCACTCAGATTTTCAACAAGTCATTAGAGCTGTGTGAAGTTCCCTTATGCTTCAAACAAGCCATAATCATTCCAGTCCTCAAAAAATCCAGTATAACAGGACTGAATGACTACATGCCTGCTGCTCTGACATCTGTGGCCATGAAGACCTTTCAGAGACTGGTGTTAGCTCACCTGAAGGACATCTCAATTCTCTTGGTGGACCCCCTTCAGTTTGCTTGTCAAGAGAACCGGTTCATGGATGATGCAGTCAATATGGGTGTGCAATACATCTTGCAACATCTTGACACCCCGAGGACATATGCAAGGATTCTGTTTGTGGACATCAGCTCCGCATTTAGTACAATAATCCTGTAATTCTTCCACTTGAAGCTCAGCCAGCCTTCTGTCCCTGCCTCCACCTGTCAATGGATTACCAACTTTTCTGACCAATAGAAAAGAGCAGGTGAAACTGTGGAAGCTCACAATTACCTATCGCACGATAAACATGAGTATCTGTTAGGGATGTGTGCTCCCTCCCTGCTGTTCTCCCTCTACACTAATGACTGCACCTCTAAGAACCTTTTGTCAAATTTATCAAATATGCAGATGACACAACCATCATTGGGCTCATCAGGAATGGTGATGACTCTGCATACAGATGGGAGGTTGAGCAGCTGGCCCTTTGGTGTAGTCAGAACAATCTGGAGATAAATACTCTTAAAAGTGTGTAGATAACATTGGACTTTATGAGAGATCCCACAATATTATCCCCCTCTCCATACTTAATACTGCTGTGTTATTTGTGGAAACCTTCATGTTTCTGGGACCATAATCTCCGAGGATTTAAAATTGGAGATGTAGGGTCCATCATAAAAAAGGCACAACAGCAAATGTACTTCCTGTGACAGTTGAGGAAGTTCAACCTTCCACAGGAACTGTTGATTCAGTTCTATACAGCAGTCAATGAGTCTATTCACAGCTCATCCATAACAGTGTGGTTTGCATTAGTGACTAAACATGACAAAAACAGTCTACAATGAATAGTCAGGTCTGCAGAAAATATCATTGGTGCCAGTCTGCCCACCTTACAGGACCTGTTCATAGGTTCATAGGTTCATAGGTTTATACTAGGCTATCTGCCCTAAGGCATTTATAAGCCTAGCCCAAATTATTGTGGCTTACGCCATCCCTTATATGAAAAAATACTGTGCCCATTAGTTTGTTGTGCCTCTGTCCAGCAGTGACCCAGAGATGATTCCCGGGGTAAACCTACGATCTCCCATCCACAGGTCTAGATTTCTCTTGAACAGAGTCAGCGAGGTGCTCTGCCTCACATGGACCGGGATTTTATTCCACAGCATAGGGAGTCTCTGAGTGATAAATCTATCCCTCCAGCACGTCCTATTTATATCCGTGCTAAGGTTTAAGTCACTTGCTCTAGTGGTTTTGGTGGATTTGGATTTTTTGAGGTGGAGCATGTCCATTAATTCCGGGTTGGACATGGCCTTGTCCTGTATTATTCCAGAGTCATGCAATGGGCAGGGGAAAATCATCACCTTTTCCCTCATATCCAGGCCACGACCTTTTTGAACTTCTTCCACTGGCCAGGCATTATAGATTAATATACACCAAAAAAACAGATATAAGAACAGTTTTTCCCCACAGGCCATCAAGCTCATTAATTCAGCTTAATCAGGTTGGGCACCCTATCCCCCAGGTCTCGTAGGGTCTTGCAGTAGTGTTAATATACAGTTAATACTTTTTTCAGAGTTTATTTCAGCATTTCTTGCACTGAGTTGCATTTTGCACTTTGTATGCATATGTATATTTACATTCTCTGTCTTGTTTTTTATCTCTCAGGTGTGCAATTAACAGCTGTGTGTATGTCGATTATGTAACTATACTTGGAGAGTCATCAAAACCAAAGTCAAATTCTACTTGGCAAGTAAATGTGGTTGTGATTTTTATTCTGATCCTGATTTAAAATGAAAACAAACAATTTGCTTTTTCAGGACATCATTGAGGTAACTACTAGCCAAATAATTATGCATTTACCCCTCAACTTCCCTTTAAAATCAATGGGAACTTTAACCAGAAATGAGAAGTTATTTAGTGGGTCTATATCATAACGTTGAAGATGCATTACTTTGAATGCGTCTTCATCAAACCCATAAAAACGAAAACTGAAAACAGCAAAACTACATATGAGTGATTTCTTTCCATGGGAAAGAAATCGCTTGTCCAAAAAAAAATGTCACTACACACAAAACAAAGTGGGGGGATTCGCCCCTCACACCAACCAATGTGGGGGGCTGTGCCCCCCCCAACTAAATATACCAACTCCGAGATCGCACTACATTTAACAAAATAGCAAACTACCAGAGGCGGGCAAGCAATTTCTTTCCCAGGGAAATAAATCACTCATATGCCCCTTCGCTGTTTTCAGTTTTCATTATTTTAAGTTCGGCGAAGACACATTAAAAATTATGCATCTTCAATGATCTAATAGGAGCCCTCATTTAGTAAAATGATTTCTCACTTCTACCAAATTACTATAGTAAAAGAATAGACTTAGCTAGCTCATGTCCTGTTATTGTTCAGTCTAAGCACTTGTGCTGACTAGAGAGTACAAAGAAGTGGAGATAGTGCCTGAATGATTACTGATATAGTTTGTTAGGGAAGAACAGCATTTGTCAACTATTTGCCATTATATTTATGTGATTTCATATCAGTAAAAGATAATGTATCTTCATAGAAGGGACACATTCCACTTGGACAGTATGTGTGTGTGTTTTCTAAGCACATATTTTTATTAGAAGTTCCTGAGTTTAATAATTGTGAGCTACCTTTAAGGAACTGACATATCAGAGGGCATTTATTGTCAAAGTCTGACACTATGTTTGGTTTCCACCTGGGAGCTATTTGACCTGTGCTCAAAAGGCTGGATAAAATAATGTCCAGGACACGTATACTAAGTTCTCATTATGTCAAAAGTAAAAATCCTATATTCCACCAGAAAAAAATATATATATTCCATTTGTAACTTACTGTGGTTACATTGCCATGGTTTCAAGTGGCTGAAGTTGTGCAGTTAAATTTAGAGATGTGTTGTACTGGAAGCTCTGTGGTTAGAACTGCATCATAGGTTCATAGGTTCATAGGTAGGTACTGGGCTATCTGCCCAAAGGCATATATTAGCCCAGCCACGTTGTGCGGTATTCACCACCCCTTTGGTTAGTTTCCTAGGCGCTGGATCTAGCAGCTAGTACTCTTGGCCCCTATCTAGTAGAGCTGTTGGTATGATCCCTGGTGTGAACTTTCTGTTACCCATCCACTCATCAAGGTTCCTCTTGAAGAGTGATAGTGAGGGGCTCTGTCTTATGCAAATCGGGACCTTGTTCCATAGCAAGGGAAGTCTTTGCGAAGGGAATCTATCCCTCCAGCATGTTGTATTCATTGTTGTGCTGAGATTTATATCCCTAGAGCATGTAGCTCAAGTAGATTTGGTTTTGCTACGATGGAGCATGTTCAACAGTTCTGGGTTGGACATGGCTCTGTATGTTAGACAGAGATCACCTCTGAGAAGGCAGTATGCAACAGAGAAAAGCCTTACTGTTTTCAATCGTGCTGCATAGGGCAACTGTTTGAGGCCAGTAATCCTCTTAGTGAGGTACCTCTGTGGTCTCCCCAACTGCTGGAGATGTCTAGCCAGGTACATTCCAATTGTTACATTGTACTCAATAATGGTCTGATGAGGGAAGAGTAGAGGGGCACCTCTACATCCTTAGATCTTGATGTGAACCCTTTCGTGATCAGATGGGTCACATAGAAGGATTTTCTAACCACCTTGGCAACATGGTTATCAAAGGAAAGCTGACTATCTACTTGGGTCCCTAGATCCCTTATTACTTCTTCAGATTTCTGGGGGTTACCTCCTATGTGGTAGTTCGCGGGTACTCTGTTTTTTCCAAAGGGGATTACTACGCATTTTTTAGCATTTAGCTTGAGACCATGGCTTTGACACCATGCATCAGTCTCATTAAGGCCCTTCTGGAGGATATCCATGTCGGCCAGAGACTGTATTATAGCACCCAGTTTGCAGTCGTCCACAAACTTGGTCAGCCACAGCCCTTCAGTGCTTGCCTGTACTTCTGAGAAGTATATGCCAAACAGGAGGGGCCCCAGGACAGAGCCCTGAGGCACACTGCTCATTACTGGTCTGGATTTGGACATAGATCCCGCTACTCTTTCTTTGTGGGATCTGTCTGAGAGCCAGTTTGCGATCCATCTTGTGACGTAAGGGTTTATGCCCAGGTTGGTGAGTTTATCAATAATACCTGAATGGGGAATGATGTCAAATGCTTTAGCAAGGTCAAGGTAAGCCGCGTGTACCTCCTTTCCCTTATCTATAGCCTGAGTAACTGTCTCAAAGAAGTCCACCAGGTTCAGGAGGCATGATCTGCCCTTGACGAAGCCGAACTGGGTGGGGTCAAGTGTTTGGAGGTTCCCAATCTCTCCATTTATGAGTTCCTTAATAATTCGCTCCATTGCCTTACAGATCAGACTGGTCAGGCTTATTGGTCGGTAGTTCCCAGGATCGGTTGTGGGCCCACCCTTGTGCAGCAGAACCACCGTTGCTGTGCGCCATTCTATGGGCACATATCCTGTCGAGAGGCTGAGACTGAACAGGGTATTCAGATGCGGGGTTAATAAATTTTGGAGCTCGCGTATGACACAGCCCGGGACACCATATGGTCCCATGGAGGCAGTGTTTTTAGCTTTAGATAGAGCCTTATTAACCAACATATCAGTAATAATTGGAGTTACACAATCCCCTGGAATAGTAATAGGCCCTGCAGGGGGTGAGGGGGGGGGGGAAATTTGCACTGAACCTGTCAGCCAAGATGTTTGTAATGTCAGTGGGGTCAGTGTATTTTGTTCCATTTTGTACTAGCTCAGAACAGACCTGAGTGTTGCCATTTAGGTTTTTGATGTAACCATAGAAGGCCTTATGGTTATCCTTGGCATCCTTGGCAACTTTCTTTTCGAAATTGGCTTTAGTTGACTTGATGAGGGCCCTCAATTTCTTACTAATGCTGATCAGGGATGATTTTTCTACTTGAGATTTGGCCTTTTTTTGTATAAGTCTCTTCCTTTTATTGTATAGTTTGCTTATGGCCAGGGTCCACCAGACTGGCTTCTTCTTGCTTGAGGAAGGAGTCTTGGTTTTATTTGGGGTAGCACGGTCCATGCAATCCTGAAGATGTATATAAAGTGCCATGGTGTAGGATTCCGCATCCTGGATATCATTATCCTTCTGCAAGGGAATAGTGAAGCTTTCCACTTCTGATGCAAGTAGTTTGAAGTTTGCTTTGGAAAGGTTTTTTACGATGGTTTCTTTGACTGGGGGAGGTGGAGGGGTGAGGATGTCCAGGGTTATCAGTCTGTGGTCTGATCTGACCAGAGAGGGAGTGATAACGGGTGTGGTACAATGGGCGCCCCATATTTGTGATGACTAAATCCAATATGTTCTCCCCTCTAGTAGGAGAACATACCAGTTGTTCAAGGGCATTTGAATTTATAAATTCCATGAACCGCTGGGCATAGGAGTTAGAACTTTGGTAGTTCACCCAGTCTATACCAGGGTAGTTGAAATCACCCAAAATTATGGTGTTGGGTAGGACCTTTATATTTTCCAATACCTCAAGGAATGCTAAGTGAGCATCTTGGGACATGGTGGGCAATCTATAACAGGCTACGACTTGAAATGTGATTTTGCCTGCTGATAGTTGCGCATGGATGATCTCTGGGGCATTATGCTGCACCACCAACCTGGAAATGTGGGTATCCTTGATGAATATGGATACACCTCCACCCTTTGTACTGTGATCCGGTAACTGAGGCCGGAAGGTATGATATGAATTGTAACCTGGTAGTGCTGGGGTGCTCTCTGGAGCCTTGAACCAGGTTGCCGTCACTGCACAAACATCAATTTTCTCCATACTGAGGAGTGCCTCGAGTGCATGCATTTTGAGGTTGAGACTTCTGAAGTTGAGTAGCATTACCTAAGTTTTTAGTTTTTAGTTTTTGGTTACCTGTGCTGGTTATGGTGGTTGGTTTGTCCTTTGAGCCTTGCCTAAAAAAGACACTATGGGGACGGCAAGAGCCTTGGCCAGTATTCGAAAGCCTAGGGGTGGCAGGTGCAAACCATCTCTGGCGAAACAGCGACTCTTGTCTATCATGTCATCCCAGGCAGACAGACACTGGATCCCCTTAGAATGACACCAGAAGCTTAGCCAATTGTTGAAATTGATAATTTTGTCTTTGTATTGTGGTATCCTTCTAGGTGAAGGTAGTATGCTACTCAAGGTCAGGGTCATACCAGCTTGGGCTACATGATCAGAGAGCTCCTTAGTGTCTCTTTTCATGTAGTCCAGGGAGGTACGTCTTAGATCATTCACACCAACATGTACAATGACAACATCATACTTGTACTTGTTCTGGAGTGACCTAAGTGCCTGTGTTATGTGGCGGATCCTAGCACCCGACAGACAGCTGACAGTAACCATCTCCTTGTTCAGCCTGGTGAGTGGAACATCTGTGTGTCTTACTATAGAGTCTCCTATTTCTAGCATGTTGGGTATGGTGTTTTGCCTTAGGGGCTGTCATGAGGCACACTGCTGAGGTGAATTATGTGTTTTCTGACTTGTGTTTGGAGGTGCAGGTTGCTTGCTTGTCTGCTTTGGAGGGCCCTGTTTCTTTTTCAGATTGGTACCTAGTGCCTCCGAATATGTTTTTGTGTATTTATGTGTATGCTTTGCTGGTGCTTGTTTTGTAGATCCATGTGTGACTGGTGGTGTGATGCTAGTGTGTCTCTTCTCCTCTTGACTGTCTGTTACAGTCATGGGTTGAGAGCGCTTAGCCTCCAGTCTGGCTGTGTATTTGCATCTCTCACAAGTGTTTGTGTCTAGAGGTAAGAGAAGAGGGTTGTCTGTATACACGAGGCAGTTGTGACATTGCCTCAGGATGCCCAATTCCACCAGATGAACTGGAGACTACACCTGAAGCTGACCTCTGGACATGCTTGGAAAAGTAAATTTCACTTGTCTTGTGGACAATCGAGGGTCTTATGCTGTATTATAATAGTGCTGTCTAGGAGATTTGGAAAATAATAGTGCTGTCTAGGAGATTTGGACAAGTGCTGATTTGGGTTATGCAAGTGCTGCAATAAGAGCAGTTGATCTGAAGCACTTGAGTTGAGGCTTGGCTAGTTCTAAGGGAAAATTTGCAGCACAGACTTTGTGGAGCCTAGAATAGTATACCCCAGCTAACTGGCGCTGCCAGATGCTACTCTGTGCGCAAGAGAGTTGCAGGGTTTTAAGAGAGAGAGAGATCAAGGAGTTTGGAATTGACCCAAAATGGCCAATAAAACTACAGTTTCTAGGCAGTAACCACTCCTACAGGGACAGGCAGGCTGCTCAGTGTTAACCACTGCCACTGGTGAACACAGAGACTTCCCTTTAGCCCAAGTAAGCACTGGCCTCCAAGAAACTTACAAACAGTTCAAAACAGCAACTCTGTAACTGAACTTTTTTTTTTAAATTATAGAAAGTGGGAAAATAGCAAAATTTTTTTGTTTTTTTGTTTTTGTTTAAGGATAGCAGAGACACACAAGTAGCAAATTAGTCAGAACAGTGCAATAAATGACCCCAACACGTGTGTGCTAGGTCAGAGGCAGGTAAAATGCAATTTTAAGAAAAAACAATTTTAAATTAAGTGCAACACAAAAATGCAATAAACAGGCTCTGGGTATGATGTTCAACGTGTTTCACTGTTGCAGTCATTACAATTGGGTTATCCTGCTGGCAGGCTACCTGCAGTCGACCTGAGCTCCAAAGTCAAGGTCCGGCATCGGTTGCTGTCGCCTCTTCCCTGATGTCAGTGCACCAGGGGTATATAAGATGCAGCTGACGCCATTTTCTTCAGTCTTTCTTGCCGCGCGGTGCCCGAGGCAAAAGCAGTTTGCAAGTGCCGGTCGGCCGACTCCTGAAGTTTTCAAATTCGAATTTCAGATCCGAAGACTTCATTAAAGCTAAGTACCCCATTGGGGAAACTTTTTTCTTGCTCCAGGCCGATGTCAGAAAAAGTTAATAACTGTATTTCTTGTGGGAAGCATATACCTCATAAGGATTTTCATTCTTACTGTATTCCTTGCCTAGGCCCTGACCATAACATTGCTAGTTGTCGGTTTTGTGCTAGATTTAACCAACGCACTATTAAGCATCGGTACGATTTTGCATTTCATTACTTTGGCAGAAGATTTAATTATATAATGCCGTCGGATCAGCCGACTATAGAAATTTACAAAAAACTAAAAGAAAAAGAAAAGGACAGGCATTCGAGATCCAAACCCGACGACGAGGCTTCTTCTAGGCCTGTTGCTGGTTCGCCGTTTCTCAGTGAGGTGCTTTCGCAGCCCCTGACGCCTTCTACCTCAGAGCCACAGGCCGCTTCTGACTCCCATGTGGAGCTGACTGGGCCTCTGGAAACTTAAGGTATTGGACACTCTGAAACTATTCCTTCAGATGAGTTTGGAGCCGCTGAGCAGGCATCGGCTTCTGAGGGTGTTTTCAGGCCTACACAGTTATATGTAAAACATACTTCAGCTACAAAGGCAAAGACTAAAGCAGCTCTAAAGACAAAGAAACAAGTACAGCATTCACCTGGACAGGCCTCCATGCCTAAAAACAAATGCTTAAAATTGCCGAAGACCTTTTTACTTTGATCAGGGGTTCCCATCCCCCTCCTGAAAAGAGGTCTAGGCAAGAGTTAGAATATGAATCTTCAGACCAGGTTTCCATTTCCTCTGATTCCTCCTCTGAACAGGATTACTCTATTCCTCCCTATGAGGATTCTGATGCTGGAGAATCTATCCCTTCAGCCTCTCCTCCTGAGGATTATTCCTTTGGGGAAACACTGCATACTATGAGGGAGCATTTCCACTGGGAGAGCCAAGACTACTCAGAATCCAAGAAAAGGCTCAGAGATTTCCTTTTATTACCCCAGCACAGGCCCCTTGCTATCCCGCCTGTTTTAGACATTGTAGACGATGTATTTACAGAGTCCAGTTTTTCTCCAGACTCTGTACCACCAGCCCCTGTTAAGCCAGACAGATACTACAGGGTTCCTGATTCACATAAATTTCTCTATAAGAACCCTGCAGCTGACTCAGAAACCATCTCTCAGGGTCCCAAAGGGGTCAAGGCTTCTACTGCAAAAAACCCTATCCCCTCTAATAGGGATTTTAGGGCCCTACACAGATGGGGCAAAAAGATTTATACCTCTGCTACCTTGTCTGTAAGAGCCTTAAATTGCCAATTTCATATGCTTAAGTATCAGCAATATCTTATATCTTTGCTTAAACAGAAAATGCCAGCAAATACAGAATGTGCAGACAATAAAGAAATGCAGGATTTATTGCATGCAGCTGAACAAGTTGGAAAGCATACTTTGTAATGTGGTTTTGATTCTCTTGAGGCCTCCTGCAGGGTCAATGTTACAGGATCTGTCATTAGGAGGCATGCTTGGTTAAAAGAACAAAATTTGTCAGATCATGTTAAAGCAAAACTATTAGACGCTCCTTTACAGCATGATACTTTGTTTGGTGCTAAAGCAGAAGAGGTGTTAAAGAAAATGGAGGACAAGGCTAAATCTATGCAAACAGTCAAGGATTTCTTGCAGGTACAGCCTCCCAGATTTAGCAGGAACTGGCCTACAAACAATTGGTCCTTTCCAGTGTCAGATAGACCACAAAGGGGCAGATACAGATGCCCCAGAGGCAGATCACAGCCCCAAGGCTCATACAGGCCTAAACAATGGAGTGCTTCTACCTCCAAGAATGGAGAGGAAAAATCACAGCCATACAGGAAACAGTCTCAATGACTTTCCACTTCCAGCACCAAGAACTTATCTTTTGGCAGCCTCTTTGGGGGGAAAGCTAGCACTTTTTCACAAAATTGCCTCCTGATCACCCAGGACAAATGGATTCTAAATATAGTTTCACAAGGCTACAGGTTCCACTTTCACACCCTGCCAAGCCAAAACGGTATGCCAGACCTGCCACGCAATCAATGGGCAGAGGCATGAAAACAAGTTTCATCCCTCATGGACATGAGGGCCATTCAAGTACCAGAACAAGAGCAGTGTCACGGATTCTATTCAAGACTGTTTTGGTACCCAGAAAAGACAAAGCCTGGAGACCAATACTGGACCTATCTATTCTAAACACATATCTGGATATACCAAAATTCAAAATGTTGACTCTACAGCAGCTTCTGCCTATACTGGGCAAGAAGGCTTGGCTTGTGACTTTAGATCTAAAAGAGGCATACCTGCATGTCCCAATCAGACAAACATGCAGAAGATACCTCAGAATCAAAGCTGACTCAATGCACTACCAATTCTCTGCACCGCCCTTTGGCTTATCTACTGTGCCCAGGGTCTTCACAAAGTGCCTGGCACCAGTAATTGCATTTTGCAGACAAAGAGGAATACACATATATCCTTACTTGGACGACTGCCTTATTCAAGCGGAGAACAAGGACATTCTACTACAGCATCTGGCGTTTGTAAAAAGATTACTGACAAGTCTAGGGTACACAGTAAATGAGAAGAAATCAAAATTCGTACCCTCTCAAGAGATAATATTCCTGGGTGCAAGCTTAAATACAACTGCCCAGATGGCTTATCTCATGCCAGACAAACACAGATAACTGACTACTTATTTCAAAATGTTGGCAACAAAGACCCAGTTATCTGCAAGAAAAATTCTGCAGGCCTTGGGTTTCATGGCATCCTGCATTCTGCTAATTCCATATGCAAGACTGCATATGAGGAAACTTCAATGGTATCTAAAAAGTGTTTGGACTCAACATTGCCACAGCCTGGAAACAATATTTACCCTCATTCCCTGCCTGCAATAGGAGTTTCGATGGTGGGCAAAAGCCTGTCACCACAACACGGGACAGCCATTCACATTACCCACAGCCAGACAGACAATGACAACAGATGCATCAGATTACGCCTGGGGGGCCCATATGACAGGAAGATTTACACATGGTCTGCAAGTCAAATGCATCTACATATCAAGCAAAAAGAGATGCTAGCTGTTCAGAATGCCCTAACAGCCTTCAAGGATCAACTTCATCCAGGACAACTACTAATAAAGATGGACAATACTACAGTCATGTGATACATAAACAAGCAGGGAGGCACACATTCCTACCCCCTCTGCAGGCTATCCATGAACTTGTGGCACACAGCATTGACTTACCAAGTACATCTGCAAGCTCAATTCCTGCCAGGAAGGAAAAATACTCTGGCAGACGAACTAAGCAGAAACCTAATGGATCCCCACGAATGGAAATTAAATCCACAAGTCTTCAGCATGATAACAAGGACCTGGGGATGCCCGGACATAGACCTATTTGCCTCCCCTCACAACTACCAACTACAAAGATTCTGCACAAAGACTTATCACAAGCAAGCATGGAAAGTGGATGCTCTATGTTTCAGCTGGAAAAGTCTAACAGTATATGTCTTTCCTCCTCTGCCTCTCCTCCCCAAGGTACTCCTCTAGGTCAGACAAAAGAAACCAAAAATGATACTGATTGCCCCAGACTGGCCCCGCCAGCACTGGTACCCAATCTTAAAGAGCTTGTCTCACTGCCCAGCCTGGACATTACCTCAAATTCCTCACTTATTGACCCAACAATACAGCCAGATACTGCACAGCCAACTCAAAACCTTAAACCTGGCGGCATGGCAGATAATATAGCCTCTCAAGACACACCTCTCTCTAAAGCAGTGATGGATGTTATTTTGGAGGCCAGGAGGCCTAGCATTAGAAAATCTTATGCAGACAAATGGAAGAGATTCTGTGTTTGGAACCAAGCACAAGGTATTGCCACGATTGTTCCAAATATTCCTCAGATTTTGCAATACTTAACTGAGATGCTGGATAAAGGCCTTTCCTTTTCATCAATTAAAATTCATGCCTCTGCCATTTCAGCTCATTACAATACAGAACCACCTATATTTTCTCATCCGTTACTGAGGCAGTACCTCAGAGGGACCAAAAACATAAGACCTCCAAGGAGAGCACCAATACCTGCATGGAACCTCAACTATGTCTTGGAAAAACTCACACTGCCTCCGTTTGAGCCAGCCTCTGCAGCTGACATAAAATTCTTATCCTGGAAAACAGCTCTGCTCCTAGCAATAACCTCCGCTAGAAGAGTATCAGAGTTACAGGCACTCATGGCTGTGGAACCTTTTATCATTTTCCATCCTGACAGGGTTTTGCTGAGGACAAACCCTACATTTATGCCTAAGGTAGTGTCCAGTGTGGCCCTTAACCAAACAATTAATTTGCCTACTTTTTATCCAAACCCACAGAGTAAGGGTGAGAGAATTCTGCATTCTTTGGACATTCACAGACAGCTATGCTTCTACTTGGACAGAACTAAAGCTTTCAGAAAGACTGATCAACTTCTAGTGGCATATGCTGCAGCATCACAAGGAAAGCCTATCTCAAAACAGACAATTTCAAAGTGGATAGGCCATTGCATTAGTTTCTGCTATTCACAGCATGGCAAATCAGTGCCTAAGGGCATTAGGCCACATTCAACCAGAGCAGCAGCCACTTCAGCAGCCTTCCTCAGAGGAGTACCAACCAAAGACATCTTAGAGGCTGCAACTTGGAGTTCAGTGCATACCTTTACAAAGCACTATCACTTACCTCTCTACTCTAAATCCAGGGCAGGCTTTGCCACTGCAGTTCTGCAGGGCCTTATAGCCTCTCCTAATCCTCTTTAGCTCCAGCCTTCCATCCTTAGCTTTGGGATTCAACCCAATTGTAATGACTGCAACAGTGAAACACGATGAACATACTACAGTTGTGTACCTACCATAAATGTAGACATTTGAGTGTATTTACTGTTGCAGTCCAGGTTACCCTCCCACCATCCCCCTTTTTTCTTTGCTGCGACTTATCTGTACTTTTCTACTCTATACAACCTATGTGGTATATTTGCTTGTAGATGAAGGAAAAGTTGTTTTTTGTGCATGCATGCTTATTGGCATAATTTAGTCTATCATTTTATGGTACACCTGACATCTGGGGCAAGAAAAACTGAAGAAAATGGCGTCGGCTGCATCTTATATACCCCTGGCGCACTGATGACAGGGAAGAGGCGACAGCAACCGATGCCGGACCTAGACTTTGGAACTCAGGCCGACTGCGGGTAGCCTGCCAGCAGGATAACCCAATTGTAATGACTGCAACAGTGAATACACCCGAACATCTACATTTATGGTAGGTACACAACCGTACTTTCTAAATACTGTTTCTAACACAGATATCAACTTTTGCAAGCAAGAAAATGCTGAAAAGTAGGCGGCAATGCAGTTTTTCTAAGAAATAAATCAGAAGAAAATACTTAAAATCTCAAAAGTGGCTCCTTTCTTCTCTCAGCAGTTCTCCTCTTGGTAGGTGCTTCAGCAACAACTATCAAGCCTGGAAAGACGCTAAAACCACGCAGATGCAGGGTTTTAAGAGAGAGAGAGATCAAGGCGTTTGGAATTGACCCAAAATGGCCAATAAAACTACAGTTTCTAGGCAGTAACCACTCCTACAGGGACAGGCAGGCTACTCAGTGTTCACCACTGCCACTGGTGAACACAGAGACTTCCCTTTAGCCCAAGTAAGCATTGGCCTCCAAGAAACTTACAAACAGTTCAGAACAGCAACTCTGTAACTGGACTTTTTTTTTTTAAATTATAGAAGGTGGAAAAATAGCAAGATTTCTTTTGTTTTTATGTTTTTGTTTAAGGATAGCAGAGACACACAGGTAGCAAACTAGTCAGAACAGTGCAATAAATGACCCCAACAAGTGTGTGCTAGGTCAGAGGCAGGTAAAATGCAATTATGTTTTTGTTTAAGGATAGCAGAGACACACAGGTAGCAAACTAGTCAGAACAGTGCAATAAATGACCCCAACAAGTGTGTGCTAGGTCAGAGGCAGGTAAAATGCAATTTTAAGAAAAAACGATTTTAAATTAAGTGCAACACAAAAAATGCAATAAACAGGATCTAGGTATGTTCTAAATACTGTTTCTAACAAAGATATCAACTTTTGCAAGCAAGAAAACAGCAAAACGTAGGCGGCAATGCAGTTTTTCTAAGAAATAAATCAGAAGAAAATACTTAAAATCTCAAAGTGGCTCCTTTCTTCTCTCAGCATTTTCTCCTCTTGGTATGTGCTTCAGCAACAACTATCAAGCCTGGAAAGACTCCTAAACAATGCGGCTGCAGGGTTTTAAGAAAGAGAGATCAAGGAGTTTGGAATTGACCCAAAATGGCCAATAAAACTACAGTTTCTAGGCAGTAACCACTCCTACAGGGACAGGCAGGCTGCTCAGTGTTAACCACTGCCACTGGTGAACTCAGAGACTTCCCTTTAGCCCAAGTAAGCACTGGCCTCTAAGAAACTTACAAACAGTTCAGAACAGCAAATCTGTAACTGAACTTTTTTTTTTTTAAATTATAGAAAGTGGGAAAATAGCAAGATTTTTTTGTTTTTTGTTTTTTTTAAGGATAGCAGATAAACACATTTAGGAAACTAGTCAGAACAGTGCAATAAATGAACCCAGTATGTGTGTGCTAGGTCAGAGGCAGGTAAAATGCAATTTTAAGAAAAAACAATTTTAAATTAAGTCCATCACAAAAAATGCAATAAACAGGCTCTAGGTATATTCTAAATACTGTTTCTAACACAGATATCAACTTTTGCAAGCAAATTTGCTCTGTAACAGAATACCCTGTTGTTATTACCTGAAAGGTTTATGTTGGAATATTATCAAAGGGGGACAAATATGTCAGCTCTGTGCCAGTGGTTTTTGTTCATATGTCTTTACTGCTAGAGTGTAACATTTTAAATTATAGTCAGATAGAGACTTTTTTCGTCACTGGGCTTGTGAATCCATCACCCCTAGTTTAGAGACTCTTGTGCAGCAAACTGAATTACAAGAAAATAACATTGTGTATGTATCTTTACAGCTGGAACCATCACCTAAATGCAGTTTTATAGCTGAGAATCATGATATATTATTTTTATTTTTTTAAATATCCAGATAGGCTTTATTATAAGTTATTGCTGCATATCACAACTGAGTCACATATCTTACATTTACAGGTTTCCAGTAATACTGTAACAGATTATCCAGTGGTTTCCTGAGTAGAGATGCTCATCTGTTTGTGTCTGATGAAGGGTTTGCTGATCATACTAAGAGGCAGAATGACATACATCTTATACAAACTTTATAAACAGAGCACTACATGATTATCTTAATATATATCGCCAACTTTGTCCCATGTGATAAGATACTGTTATTCATACTGTGCCATAAAGCATGAATGTCTCAGAATAATCTCATCACTTAGTACACATTTTATGATTTCTCTGCAAGTCATGTCCTCTGTAAGCATCTGCTGTACTCTAATTAAAGTTCTGGTTGCTGTGTTTGCTTCCATTTCTTGGTTATGTTTTTTTTTTAATAATAAGCATTTATTAAAGTTAGTAGGGCATTCTGGGGGGGGGGGTGTTGTAAGCTTGTCTTTGTTAGGCCAACTTAAGAGATATAACTATATAACTGTAAGTTGACATTCAGTGGGTTTTGAAATACCTTATGAAGCAATTATCTAAGTTGAGTTTGGAAATTAACTAGAGCATGCAAGGAATATATGTAGCCAATTGCCCTCTTCAGGAGAACCACAGCGCCAGCTGTTCCCAGGGACTGTTGGGTAGACTTTTCTTAATTTGACTGGGATATAGAAGTGTTTGTGTAGACACTTCCAATGCAGGTTTCCTAACTTTTTTGTCCTTAGTGCAGAAATATAGCAATTTCAGATATCGAAGGCATTTCTGGAGTTCTGTCTACGTGTTTAATGATCTCTCCCAGACTGCTTTAGTTTTTTTATATTTGTGCATGTCTGAGAAGCATCAATGCCTTACAGAACCCAGATACCCTTGGATGCCCCGCTGAATCTTCATTCCTAAAGTGACTAACTAATTTGACAAGCTCAGTTTCCCTCAGGGCTACATTTTTCTAACATTCCATCTGTTTCAAGGGCACTATCAGTCTCTGGCGTTCCAGGTGAAGTGCCTGTGGAAGGGCATATGTTGCCTTTACCTCTTGCTATTCCAATATTCTTCCATTGCCCAACATCTGATATCTGTGTTGTAGCTTCTTTTCCAGCTTTCCTCAGTTTACTCATGGGGAAGTACCTTGGTTTCTGATTTGGGGTAGCCTATCTGTAGGACAAGTTTCCTCAAGTGGTTTGGGGAGGGTTAATAAAGTTCTTGTTTTCTGCAAGAATGGTTTCATTGGAGAAAGATGGTCGGAGTGAACCTGCCCAAGAATAGCTAAGTCCAAATAATCTTTTCCCAGTGGGATATTACATCTCCCTAACATCATATCTTTCCATACTGCTTTGAAGGTGTTATGGATGATTTTCATCCCTACGGTGAAGATGGCTACTCACTGATGAAGTTGCTTATTTGGGATTGATATTCCTACCAGATGCTCAGGTAATGCCAGTTTTTCCCAAGCCACCTGGAGGCAACCTCCCTCCCCAGATTAAGGTTTTAGATAGTTTTATAATCTGCTTTCTAATGGATTCCAGTGGAGTGGAGGCCAGGGCTTGCATCGCATATAGCAATAGGGGTAGGGAAAACCAATTTATTCACTGGGCCTTCTGATGCAGGTCTAAAGGGAGTAGTTTCCAATTCTGGAAATGTGGTATTACTTTGTGCTGAATTTCTTGATAGGTGAAAGTGAGTGATTATTGCCATGTGCTTGTGATCCATACTCATAAATATTTCAATTTGTTGTTCTCAAGTAAGAAAGGATAACTAAATGTCAATTCCTGCTGAAGTTGAGAACAACTGATTTAGTTTTCTGGACGTTGAAAGTATAACTTGCAAAATGGCCATATATTTTAATTATATGAACAAGGGCTGTTTAATCTTTTTCTGGATCACAGAGTGTGAGTAGGATATCATCTGCAAAAAAATAGATTTTTAGCTTGTGGGGAGCCCAGTTATAGCATTGTATATAGTTGACTCCCTAATTGCCTGAGATAATGACTCCAGATAAAGTGCAAACAATACAGGAGACATATGACAGCCTTGTCTGTTGGCCCTTGTAATCTCAAATGAGGAGGATAAAGCTGTACACATCTTCACTACTGCTGTTGAACCTGCATATATGATGTTAGCAAATATGTCGGGAAAGGTCATTCTTTTCAAAACACTATACAGAAAAGACCACTACACCCTACTGAATGCCTTCTGTGCATCTAAACTTAACAATAACAGTGTCTTCCCTGTTTCCTGAGAGTCACCCTAAATGCATATAGTATGTAATATGTTAGCATACGTTTGACATCCTGTTATAAAGCCAGACTGGTGCATGAGAATTAAGGTCAGTAGAAATGTCGTCAGTCTCTTGGATTCAGAATGGAGACTGGATGGTAGGATTTGGGGAACATTGGATTCTTACCCTTTTTTAGTATCAGAGCAATAACCTCCTGCCTGCAAGACCACAGGGAGGCTTCTCCCTCTAACATCCTGTTTATCAGAACCCTCCATTTCCTAAGTAGCTCTTCCTTGTATATTTTCTGTAAGTCTCAAGGGATGCCATCATACCTCCGGAGACTTACCTGTGGCTTGGCATTTGAAGATTTCCTGTGTTTCTCTTCAGAGGTGCGGGCCATAAGTCTGTCCCTCTGAATTTGTGTCAATGTGTTCAAGATAATTGTATTCATAAAATTTTCTGTTTCTTCAGGGATCAGGAACTCATGAGCTTGAGTGCTATAAGGTTGCGCGTAGTAGGCTTGTAGAGTTTTCAGTATTCCCCCTGGGGTAACCTGGCACTGCTTTTGCATAGTTTCCCAGTTTTCTTATCATTCTTGTTTTGCAATTCTGCTTTAATTTCTCAAAGTCTGGCTGTTTCAGCTTTGTTTTTGTACCCCTGACTCCACTGTAATACATGCAGCTCCCCCATTAGATCTCTGTACTGCTTGCTTTTGCTCTGGTTTGTTTAACATTGTTTAGATTCCTGTTGAATAGTTTGTTTGATTTCCCACCCTTTAGCACCTCCTGCATTTTGTATAAATGTATTTTTATTGCCTCAGTTAACCCCTTAATGTTAGACATTTGCTCAAACAAGTATACTGGGAACCTGCAATGTATTGGAAGATTTTTCTTAGTCTCTGAGGCGAAGAGGGCTACACTGCAGCATGATTTGATAGGGAGATTAAGTGATGTATAATTTATTTGATTAAGTACTCCTTCTTCTCCTTGGATATATATGTATTCTATCAGTGTCTGACCATTGCTTATATCTTTGTGAACAGTAAATAAATCCTGGGTCAGGGAGTGGTGCACTACCTGTGTCCCTAGCATCCATCCATCCTATTGATGCTAAGTAGGTTTTGAGAAGCCTACCCTGACTTGAAATGTGTATCCTAAGTTGGCCACCTGAGACATCTGTCAGGGAAATGGTAGCATTCTAGTCACCAATTAGTATGGTGATTCCTTCCACAAATTCAGTTATATGATTGAGAATATGCTTAATTTCAGGGGTCTATGCCCTGGAGGTAAGTATATTGTAGCTATGGTAATGATTTTATGTCTTCATGTAACCTTTTTTGCTGCAAAGTGACCCTTAATGTCTGAGATTTGGCTTGTGATGTCCATCAGGGTATATTTGTGTAATAGAATTATTACTCCCCTTCTTTTGCCACAAGATAGGAAGAGAAATCAGCTATGTAGTATTACCCTCTTTGCAGCCTTTTATGTTCCTCTTCATCTGGGTGAGTCTCCTGATGGTCTATTATCTTTGGCCGTAGTTTATGAATATAGGAGAAAATTATCCTTCTTTTCACAGGATCAGTCATACCATTAAGATTCCATGTAATAAAGAGACCAGCATTTACTATAGTGGCAAATTGTGTTGTCTTACTAAATAAAAGCCCTATGTTGTGCAAGTGGCTGGCTTCACCTAACTCGTTTCTCTGTATCCCCAGTTGTGTCATGAATTCTGAACTTGTTAAACAGATTTCCCTCTTCTTAATATTAACTAGCCCAAACTGTTTGCTAGATAAATGTAGAAACAGACAAATGTAATCACACAGACTATGTACTAACATTATCTTACAATGGTGACTTCCTAGGAAGGAGTCATACTCCATTAGGCTGCCAGGATAGCTGTCACTTTTCAGCTAAAATAACTAGTAAGTGTAACACAAACACAAAGGGACAACTGTGGTACCCTGGAATACTGACCTTCCTGCAACTGGTAATGCCTCATCAGGTTCTAAGCACCTCAAGAAGTAGAACATAATTTTTAAGCATTATTTTTAACATATACTATAAAAGAAGCACCCTATCATTATTGGATTACTTCAAATGCATTACAACCAGAGCTTCTAATGGCTTATTGTCTGAGCTCTATAGATTACCTGGGCAATGACTTGCTAAATGTTATCTAAAGTTATATTTAGTGTCCAAAGAAATCGTGCCCCTTCTTTAGAAGCAATAAGGTTGGAGTTCTCTGGGCTTCCATGTGACTCCTAGCTTTGTCCCTTAACACTAATTGCTTCTTGAGCAATTGAAACGAATTCTGTATTCCCTGGGTGGTCTACAGGACCTGCAGGGTGAAGTAGTTTCTGCTCTAGCCATAGTATCAGTGGGCCATCGTGGATTGCTGTCATGTTGATCCTGCAAGGCTGATAGTAGGTTCAGTCTGGCTTTTCTGGCACTTTGCGGGTCTCTGTAAGTTTTGCATCCACCCTTTTGAAAAGGTTTTAATGTTGCTGGATACAAAAGTTTAAAGTATATCTCCTGGACCTTACATAGTTTCATGATCAGGAGATATGAATTTCGCAATTGCCTGGATGAAGCTAAGAAGTCCTGTCCAACAAAGATTCTTGTGTTGCCCATATTAATTTGTTGTTTGGTTGCCATAATTTGGTAAGAATTTGCTCTTTTAAAGCATGTTTCAAATCTCACTAGGCTATGCCTCAAGGGAGCTGAAGCTGTTCGTATGTGGTTCCATGGCACTCTATGTGCCATTTCTATTCGTATCTGAGTTTCCTACATACCAGTCCAGTTAGGGCAATGGAACACCCACTAACCTTATGTTTTTTCTTCTATCTTGGACCTCAAAGTATATTAATTTCACCTCAAGATATTCCTGTCTCACTCCCAATGTTTCCAATAGAGTGGTAAGCTCATGTGTGTCATTTCCCAGCGATTGAATGACAACTGACTGAGTTTTCAACTTTTCTCAGTTCTAGCACATACTTTTGCAGAGTTTCCCTTCATTTCCCTTATTTCCTGCAAGATCTATGTAATTTTTGGTTGTTGGATAGATGGGGTCTGACTGACCGAGGTTGTACAGGCCCAGATGCTGTAGTCAGTTCTAGCGACAGATTTTTTAACATTCCTTAAGTCCTTCTTTATTTATTCTTCACACGCTGCTCATAGGTCTTTTGACATGGTGGTACCTCGTTATCACCTGGTAGGATCAGTTTTCTGCTGCTGCTTTGCACAATTCTGCAGGTGGTGGAGCATCCGAGTTGGTGTGCTCATCTCCTGGTCGCCATACTGGAAGTCCCATGATATATTATTTTGATAAATTTGCTGTAATATTTGTTATGATTACAGAGTAATTCTCCATTATTGCTAAGTACCAGAAGTACTCTTATATAACCATTTGGATGCTCTGATTCTGACGTTCATTATATCTTTCATTTTTTAAGATATCACACTAATTATGTAAGCAAATCATGTTATTGACCTGTTCTTTGGAAATGAGATTGAACAACAGTACTCTTTTCTGGGAAGAAGTAATATTTTCTGTATTTTTATATGTCATAGTAAAGCAAATGTATTTTACATGCTCTTTGAGGCATGCCAGTATTTGTGTTTCTGTTGTTTCTTTTCCATAAAGGGTATTCAGTAATGGAAAACAAAATGAAACTGTGATTATCAAGGGGTCTTAGCCTGAAAACCACATAAGAATATCTCAAAACAATAGAGAGAGATACTGACTTTCAAATTTAAGGTAGAATTAAGGCTAGACTGGGGTTTGTAAACTGAGTGCAACTTTTACACAACAATCAGCTGAAATCAAATATGGAGTTTTCAGTTATCTTCAGAGTAATATACACAAAGCTATCAAAGCATAAAAGCATACTTTGGTGTGATTTCAGACCTAAAATTAGTATGTGTTTCTGCATAAAAGTGATTTTTTTTTGTTTGCTTTATATGATGGGATATAGAAAAATGGCATAATATTTTTGTAATTGAAATTCCAAGTGCATCAATTCCTTTGTCTTTAAGGCTAGGAGTTCAGTCCAATGAAAGTTTATAGATATGTATACAAGTAATATTTCCTGAAAATGTCAACACAAAGAGCAAAAACAACCCCAAACAGCCAGTATTCTAGGGACAGACCTTTACGAAATGCTCAGCAGTTAAAGGGACAAGAACAAATGTACATCAGGCTCTGTGTGATGTCATGCTGATGACCCACAGATGACCACTGTAGTAATGCCGTTAGATAAGAGTATAATAACATAAACATACGTTATGGCTTACACTTGCATTGTGGAGTAAACATTGTATTTTTAAGCAAGTTTTACAACTTTACTATATTTGTAACTGATTCTGGGACATTGTATAAGCATTTTGCTTGACTAATTTAAATAGCAAATTGTGTCGTATTGTTTCTGTGTATTTATAAGATCTAAGGAAAATTACAGCTTTGAGTTTTGCTTCCTATTTGGTTGTGTAACTTAATGCGGCACAATACTTGCAGCAGTGCACCGTTGTATTGCTCTGCAGGGGTACGAATGCTGTCAGCATGACAGTGATGCTGCTTAAATGGTTTGCATAGACAGATCTCACAATAAAAGGCTTTCAAGAAATACCATTTAATTAATCTTATATCACCTTGTGCATTCATTTAAAATCATTGATATATCCCAGGATATAGAAGTGATATACTGGGCACAAGTGGGGAAGCAAATATGGTTGTTGCAAAAAATGAAAATGCACAATTTTACCAAAGTCAAAGCTTAAAATTTGAAAATAGTATTTATGGTTAGGAATCATAGACATGATATGTGCTGTGAAGGACTAAGGCATACAAACAAGTATGAAGATGTCTAAGCACTATCTAGAGACAAGGGCATATAATAATAATATTTTGCAACAACCACCCTGGTAGCTGGTGCTCATTGGCAAGGAAGGACCATGGTATCATTTATAGACCGTTACGCCCAAATGGCACACAAATGAGGATTAGTAAGCAGAAATGGATAATGAGGTAAAGGCAGGTCATGGTTGTCCATAATACTTGTTTTCCATAAAGCTACCCAGTGCAAACCTATGTTATGCTAAGTAAGTATGTGCATTGTCTTTCCCCATTGTCCATGGACGTGTTTGTAGTAACATGGACATTATATATGGATAGAGCACAAAGTGTTGTGAACTGTGCATGTCTGTCACGCATTATAACCCACAGCCTATGTCAGCTCTACCTTTACACTACAGGACACTCAATCTGGTGTGATATGAACCTGTAAGTCATCATGGTATGGTGCACAGTGTACCCTTAGCTTTTCCTTTCCCCTCCTCCAAGTGCTTACCATATTGCTTCCTTTTATGGTGCAGTGACTGTTTTGCTGTGTGTGTGTCCTACTTTGCAGTAGGAGCACTCCATCACTGTGAGTGTATGTGCACCCCTGAATGGACCTGCCTAGTGAACCGCTGCTGAGCCTGCCTACTGCTGTTTCCACGTCAGTACGTGGCTCGCTGAGTGTGTACTGTTAGACAGATGCAGAGCTCTGTTTATCAATTACACAACTGACAGTCATGATATCCTTAAACCTGTATGTGGAATGCAATATAGAGAGAATCTATGAATCCAAGCATACATTTTCTTATTAAAAACCTTGCTGCAAAATATAAATGTAAAAGCTGGCTTATTAATGATCATGTGACTGTAACTGTGGAACAATGTAATCAATTGTCATGCAAATGCACTGACAATTAATATTTTTAGCACCACTTCAGTGCCTCTTCCTATGTCAACAATCACACTGTACACCAAGAAACAAAGATGGACCCAGGAGACTAGGAGACCAGCAACATCTTTATTGTAAAAAAAGGCAGTCAAGCGCTTTTCTCTAGTAAAAGACTTCTTCAGAACTTGAGTTCGAACTTGCATAGAAGTCATTGTTGGCTGTGTTAGCAGGGGGTTTGAAATGTTTTATATCACCATATAGTAGGCTGTAGTTTGCTTTGGAGAAATGTTTTAGTTTTTTTTTTTGTTTCTGTGGGGTTGTCAGGTCTAATTGTTACTTTGAATAAGACAGATTTATCATCTGACTGTATCAGTAAGGGCAATACACAAGAGGTAGTGCAGTGACCCCCCCATGTTGGTGAATACTAAGTCTAGGACATTTGAGAAACTAGCTGTTTCATGGCATTTCTGTTGACAAAGTCCAGGAACTTCAGGGTGAGCATGTTTGTGCTCATGTATATTGCTGAATCGATGGAAGGATAGTTGAAATCTCCCATGACAAAGTGTTTGGCTGTATAGTGAGTGACTCCAGTAAGTCCAAGTAGGCGGGGTGCTTCTCTGGTTCATGGTGGGGAACCTGTAGCTAGCAATGATGCAGTAGGGTGCTTTACTTATAGTTAGTTGGACCTGGCATAGCTCAAGAGAGTCATACTGTTTAATCAGTCATGAGGTGTATTTGGCTTTAATGAAGATGGATACACCTCCACCATTGGATCTTTCACACTTGTTTTGGGATCTGAATGCATGGCAGACATTGTAGCCTTGCACAGCTAGGGAGCTCTCTGCGGCCTTGAACCATGTCTCAGTGGGTGCATAGATGTCAGGTGAGGAGTGTTTCCAGGGAGTGCAGTTTTCTGCACTAAGCATCATAACCTTGAGTTGTCTCAAGTGGAATTTTTTAAAGTTGGGAAATTTTGCTGTTTTGACATTGACTAAAATCCAGTATGAGGGGAGGCGGGCACCTTTGCCAGTATCCGAAAACCTAGAGGAGACAGTTGAAGACCATCTCTGGCAAAGCAGCGTGGTCTGTCAACCATGTCTTCCCAGGCTGACAGTTACTGGATTGCCCAGGATTGACAGCAGAAGCTAAGTCAATTGTTGAATTCAATCATTTTTTTGTCTGCATTGTGGCATCATCCTGGGTGAAGGTAGAATGTTGCATAGGGACAGGGACATACCTGTCTGGGACACATAATCTGAGAGTTCAGAGAGGTACATCTTGAGTCATTCACCCCAACCTGTATTATGACAGAGTCATAAGTGTAATTGTTGTTGAGTGACTTGAATGCATGCGTGATTTGACGGGTTCACTATAGAATCCCGAAATACTGAAATTCTGAATTTCAGTATTTTGAAATTCTGTAGCTGAAACCTTTAAATACCGAAACTCCATAACCATGAAATTTAAAATCGCAAACCTACAGTACAAATACATCACACACGTACACATACACACAATCTTCCCCCACAATCAAACAGTCCTACACTACAGACATGAAGGGGGGCTGCGCCCCCCCTGCATGCAGTCCCCCCACACCCCCCTACTTATATATACTAACTCCAAGATCATACAGTCACACACACACAAAGGTAACTCACACACACACATTTCACAGCCCTTTGCACATACACATCACAGCCAAAACACACAATAACATACAATGAAGCCCCTAACCAACACACTCATATGTACTTGCCTACACTTACACCTATGCATTCACACACTGCAACACCAGAAGCTCTGAACTTCGGTATTTTGAATTTCGCGCTTCTGGTGTTTCGGAATTTCAGGGCTTCAGTATTATAATTTCGAAATACCGAAAGTCGGGATTTCAGTATTTCGAAACTATAAAGGGAACCCGATTTGACGGATCCTGGCACCTGACAGGCAGCTGACTGTGACCTTCTCCTTGTCCAGTCTGGTGAGGGAGACCTCTGTGTGTGTCTCACTATGGAGTCACCTATGACCAGAATACTTGGTTTTGAGGGTTTTGCCTTACAGGGTTATTCGCTGAGACACTGGCATGTATATTGTTATGTATAGTGTATTCTATTTGCTTTGCAGTATGTGCAAGTGGTTTGTGCTTGTGATATCTCTGATCTTTTGGTAGCCTCCTATTGAGTGCCTCCACATATGTGGGTTTATGTGTTGTGATTTGTTTTGTCAGAGAGGTGATGTTTGCATGCTGGCAACCTGTTTGATGTCCAGTTTGTTGTTACATGAGAGAATTGATTCCAAATTCATAGTGTAATAACATCTATTACATATTGTATCTGCTTGTTTTAGGAGCAAGTGGTTGTCAGTATACATGAGGTAATTACTACATTGCCTCAGGATGCCCTTGTCTATCAGGCTGGCCGGAGAAATGGTTGGAAACTGACTGTCCATTATGGCAGGTTTTTACTGGAACTACTATTGGGGAGTGGACTAGTTTGACCATATTTTGCTCTAGGATTAACAAAGGGGCTTATTCTATCGAAGGTTAGGGGTGAACCCTCTTAATGTAAACCTAACTGGTTTTGAGCTCAGGTCAGAATTCCTGCAGTATCAGGAATCCTTGTAAATAAGTTCACAAATCATGAGAAATGTTCAACAAAATAGAGAAAAAAGTGCAAAAGGTAAAAGAACTACAAAACACAGAAAAACTTTGCAAAACTTAGAAATATTTTGTCAGACTCAGGAGAACTTTGGCAAACTCAGTACAGATTTTAGTTTCGGAGGAGGTTAGGAAATATTAGAATACTGTTAAAATAACTTAAGAGCAGTGCAGCACCAAACAGATGGTGTTTCTTTAACAAGTGTAGGCTGAAAAACAGTGATAAATTCAAACAAATCAATAAATGCAGGACAGATGTTAAATAGCACTGAGACAGAACAAGTGGAAAAAAATTCTTGTATCAGCTTTGTAGGTCCAAATGGTTTTTAGAAGCAAGCCAGGTCTTGTAGTCACAGGTGCCCAAACCATGCACAGGGAAACTGAATAAATTAGCACAATCCCGCAAAAAATGCAATTCTTTTATACCAGCAGGATGAAAAATATTTACACAGTTAATCCCTCAGGCCAATCAGATAAAACCACAATACACCTTTCAACAGCAGTTTCCAACTTGGATGAGTTGAATTCAGCTCTGCTCCCACTAGAGTGCAAAAGACCCCTCTTAATGCAAAGCAAACTGGTTTTGAGCTCAAGTGCAGTAAAATATGCTTTACAGCAAAAGTCAGAATTCTTGCAGTATCAGGACTCCTTGAATATAAGTTCACTAACCCTGAGAAACGTTAAACAAAATACAGAAAAAAGACGACAAAATAAGACAACTACAACACAGAAAAACTCTGCAAAACTTAGAAATATTTTTGCAGACTCAGGAGAACTTTGGCAAACTCAGAACAGCTTTTGCAGTACCAGAGGAGGTTAGGAGGTATTAGAATACTGTTAAAACAACCTAAGAGCTGTACAGTAACAAACAGATGTTTTTTTTTAACAAGTGTAGACTGAAAAACAGTGGTAAATTAAATCAAATCAATACATGCAGCACAGAAGTGTTAAATAGCACAGAGACAGAGCAAGTACAAAACATACCTATATCAGCTTTATAGGTCCAATTGGTTTTAGATGCAATTCAAGTCTTGTAGTCTCAGGTGTCCAAGCCAGGCACAGGGAAGCTCTGAATAAATGGGCCTTATAGGTAAGTACTAGGCTAGCTGCCCTTGTGGGCCATTGTAAGCCCAGCCAATTTCCCTCCAAGGTGAGAATTAAATCCTGCACCTTGTGTCTGTGAGGTAAATTACTTAAGCGTTATACCATCCCCAATAATCCCTTAAATTACTTTTTCTTTTTATTATTGTATGCTGATGGCTTTGTGTGTCTTATTACTGTTAAATAGAAGTATATGGCTATTCGGCAGTATATGACTGTAGTTTTGTTTCTGTTCACTCAGTTGTTTCATATTTCAGTAAGCGCTTATAATTAATGGTGCTGATATTTACTTGCACATTCTTTTCTAAATCTGATGACACTATAAAACATAGACTTACTTGCGTTTTTCATTCCAATAAGATTTACACTCATTATTACATTATTCATTAAACTCTTCTTTGTCTTTTGGTGAAGATCATCACGGCAGTATTAATTTTATGTCTATATTTTTTCACTCCTTGGACATCCTTATTAATGGGCACTGTCCAGTCAGGAATCCTAGTTATGAAAACTGAAACAGACAAGCAAATGTGTACATAAATAATATTGTAATGTGGTTACTAAGCCTATGCATTTTCCAAATTATCAACGAGTCTAGATACCAAGTGGAGTTATTCAAGGTTTGTAGGCATGCACCGTGTGTGTCTTATGTCTCCCACAACCTTTACTCGGAGGCTGTTCTGCGACCAACCATCTACAATAAAAATAAAAGGCATGTACTTCATTGTACTGTACAAAGAGTAATGGCTGTCATTTGTGTGTGTATGGCTATGTGTTCATTCATCATTTCTTTTGGAAAGGGTTAGCCCTCTGAAGCTGTTTTAATTCTTCAATCCTTAGCAATGCACATCCAGGCAAAACTCACTATGACATTTTACAGAACCTCAACACATAATAATGGACAGGACAGATGCCACAGAAATCAGCTGTATAGGTGATAAAATACAAAACCTAAAGTAATTAAACTACTGTTTAAACACAACTGTATCACTGATCTGCAAAATATATTGTCTTTATTTAGGTATTTGAACATGTTTGCCTGGTTAAGGTGTATTATACCTTTGCATTAAATTGACAGAATTTATGCTAGAGACTGAATAGTACTCATGAGACTGGAAATAAACATCAAGAAGATGGTCTGGACAGGTGTGGTAGGCTGGCATGTCTGGGACACTGTATGTATCTAATTTTGTGATTTTGCCGAGGCTACTGTTTGTTTTTTTACTAGTAATTAGTAGCTTCCTTTTGTGACAGGACCACAGATTACAGTGATACCCGATTCATGTAACAGTATAACTGTTTCTTTCTACTGTTAGGTCTTTGTTGAAGATCGTGAGTGCATTCTGTGTTGTAAGGCCTGATGAACATAGATGCAGCTTAACAGTCTAAGCCTAGATTAACACATAAGTATGTGATGCCTGTGTCAGAATTGGTGACAGTGAGCTTGTTTTACTAATAAAGTTTTAAAAAGCATATCACTCTGGAAGAATCTAAGGCGATAACATTTGTATTTGTTGCAAGAAGCATGATATTTTCTGTTCCTTCCTGAAGTGTTTTATCCATTGTACAGTATAAACATCCTTACCCCTTCTCATTTCAGCTTTGTTGAAATCATTTTTGATATTTTTCACAACATTACTTTTTTAAATATATTTTTTCAGAATGGTAACTATAATCTTCTACTGAAAGAGGACATATGCCATATAAAATTTTGGTTCTAAAATCTACTTTAAGCCAGA
This sequence comes from Protopterus annectens, assembly GCF_019279795.1. NCBI lineage: Eukaryota > Metazoa > Chordata > Ceratodontiformes > Protopteridae > Protopterus > Protopterus annectens. Next base: position 1,788,029,573 of record NC_056728.1, on the reverse strand, counting down.
AGTTCTTTTTGTAGCTGCGTTCAGGAACACTAAAAATTTGACAGACTTGCTTATGAGAAACAGCATGGTTACCCAGAATTCCAGTGCATGTTTGCAGTTTTACATTTCAGAGTCTGTGATGCTCTTTCCAACTAAATAAGACTGAGGAGTGTGAAACCTTCTGATCATGGCTTGATGAGAGGTCCAAAAGGAATTTACAAACTGATAGTACATTGTCCCATATGATGTTTGAAGTCCATTGAATCAGATGAAGATTTTATAGGTTCATAGGTTCATAGGAGGTTACTAGGCTAATGGCCCTAGGACCCTTACAAGCCTAGCTAAGTTCAGCCCTTGTTCCCTTAAGGGTCTAGAGATATGGTCTATGTTATAAGCAGATCTAAATCAGCAATGACTGCTCCTATCCAAGAGGGACACAGGTGAAACCCCTGGGGTGAATTTGTGGTTTCCCATCCAATCGTCCAGGTTACACTTAAAAAGGGTTAACTAGGGGCTCTATTTAACCTGTACTGGAAATTTTTTCCAGAGGAGAGGAAACATTTGGGAGACATCTCTGTCTCTCCAGCTTGCCCTGTTGATGTCTCATGCTAAGGTAAGGTCCATGTAAGACATGTGCTGAAGACCCTGAATTTTCTTTGAGAGGGGCCATTGAGGTCTCTTCAGTTGCTGCAGGTGCCTGTTTAGGTACATGCCAAAGGGAGCATTGTTATTGGCCTGTTGAGGGAAGAGTACATGGGAGTTATAACCTCTTTTGTTCTGGAAACTATACCCTTGTTTATGAGGTGAGCAATGCAAAAGGCCTTTCTTACCACCATTGAGACATAGTGATGAAAACTAAGGTTGCTGTCAACCTCTGTGCCCAAATTTCTTAATACTGATTTAGAGCCTAAGGTTTTGTTATTAATATGGTAATCTGCAGGGATTTGTCAGAGAGGAATGATAATGCATTTCTTTGCATCGACATTAAGATCATGACTTTGACACCAATCATTGGTTTGCATAAGTTCTTGTTGTTGAATGTTGACATCATTTGGGGACTCATTGACTGCTCCCAGTTTGTAGTTATCAGCAGACTTTGTCAGCCACATATGTTTTGTTTTTGCCTGCATTTCTGAGAAGTAGATTCCAAACAATAGGGGCCCCAGCACCAATCCCTGTGAAACAGCCCTGGTAATGGGTCTGCTGGTGGAAGTGGAATCCCCTATTATTACTGTACGTGTTTTGTCAGTAAGCCAGTTTGCAACCCACTTGACAGTATATGGTTGACCCCAGCTGGGTGAATTTTTCAATGATGCCTGAGTGGGGGATTGTGTCAAAGACCTTGGCTAAGTCTAGGTAGGCCTTATGCACAGATTTGTCTTTGTCCAGTTCTTTTGTGACAGTCTCAAAGAAGTCCACCAGGTTCAACAGACAGGATCTCTCTTTAGCAAAATCAAAATGGGTTGGGTCAAGTGTTTGAGGGTGTCCTATATCCTTGTTGATAAGGTCCATGATGATTCTCTCCATGGCCTTGTAGATAAGGCTGGTTAGCCTAATGGGTCTATAGTTCCCACGATTGGTGTATGCACACCCTTGTGGAAGGGGATGATGGTAGCTGTTTAGCATTCAGCAGGGACAAAACCAATGCTTAGGCTGTGGTTGAAAAAAGTACCCAATGGTGTTGCTAACTCCTGTTTTAAACCATTGAGAACGCAGCGTAGGATGTTATCAGGTCCCATAGAGGCCGTGTTTTTGGCCTTGGAGAGAGTGGTTAAGACCTGGTCTTTAGAGATACTAGGTGGAGAATAGGTGGTAGGAATGTTTTGGGTTATATGTGGTGGGGACAGGGATGAAAAGGTTTCATTGAACTTGTCTGCTAGCAGGTTTGGCTATTTCCACTGGTTCAGTATATATGGTACTATTCACTACCAGTTAAATGCAAATTTGGGCTTTTCCTTTAAGGTTTTGGATGTAGCTAAAGAATGCCTTATGGTTATCCTTAGCTAGGGATGCTAATCTAGCTTCATAGTTAGCATTAGAAGACTTTACAAGATGTCTTATTTGCTTGTTCAAGCTGAGAAGGGTGTGCTTCCAATTCTAAGGTCATTCCTTCTTGCTCTTAGACAGCAATTTCTTCCTCTTGCTATATAAACTGTTTATGGTGGCTGTCCACCAGAAAGGCTTGTTTTGTTTCTAGAGGATCTTGCTCTGGTCCTATCAGGAATGGCTGAATCAATACAATTGTATAGCTGTTTATACAATGCATGGGCGCATATCCCAGTATAGGTGTTCTTTCCATCAGTGGGGACAGGATCTTTGATGCTATTAATGTCTTCTCATAAGAGGCTGTAGTTGGCTTTGGAGAAGTTTTTTAGCCTAATTTCTCCCTGGGGGCAGTCTGATACTATTGTTATTTTGAAAGAGACTGATATATGATCAGACTTCACCAGGGAGGACTGCGCACTTGTGGTGGTGCGCCATTCTACCATGTTGGTGAGTGTGACAATGTGAGGTATTGCCAACTTTGCCAGGAGAATTAGGGCAGTGGATGTGTAACATATGCCAGCACAGCTAGCTAGAACTTTGTAAAGAATTATATGTTGTTCGTATATTAAACTGATTTGTACAGATGCTTGTGCTGAAAAATGTATTTGTAAAGCTGCTTGTGTTAAAAATGTACCAACAGTGTGCCCTGCTGGACAGAAAAAGAAATATGCATGCATTATTGTAGCTGTTTAAGTTTATAGGTTTTAACAGAGGATGTAGGAAGAGAAGAGGTTCATCTCAAACTTTGAAAATAGTTTGAAATTAAATTACCTGGCTTAGGGCATAACAGTTGTATCTTACAGTTCTCAGTACAGCCAGAGACAAAAAGTCTGTACTAGGAAGCTTCCTCCATTGTCTTTGGGCTGAACTAATTGCTACTCTGGAAGGGTGAAGGTTTGAAATCGTTTTTTGACTTCTAGGAGCTGCAGCAGATCTTAGCAAGGCTGTGTGTGTGTGTGTGTGTGTGTGTGTGTGTGTGTGTGTGTTTGTGTATTACTGACACATATGTGCTAAATCCTGGCAGTTTCTAGCAATGGGGGGGTGGGGTGCATGGGAACCAGAATTCAGATAACCAGTTGTATGTGATGGCATTCTGTAGTCCAGCACTAAAATAATGTTTTGATACTAGCTGAGACTGAAGTCTCAAAGCACTCTGCTTTTGTAACCTGCCAAAGAAGGATCTCTCACCTACTTTATATCGCCTTGCTCTGTTAAGTAACCAGAGAGTAATAATTCTTTAGATCAGTCAGGAAAATATAGTGAGATTAGTTAAGTATTTTTTTTGTAACTCTGTGAACCTGTCCACTTGTGTTATTTTTAATATTTCCTGTGAATGAAACTCTGGTGTTTATTGTAAATCATTCTTTAGTATCTTCATGTTCTTTTATTATTTATTATTAAATATATTTAAACTTTTCATTGTGTCTGGTCCTTTAGAGAATATTTTAACCTTTGAGAGTACTTATATCTATTGGTGATACTGTGGCCAGCACTCCTGAAAGTCTGACTTTTTGTCAACATTACAATTTGTATTAATATTAATTTCACTCAGTATAATTGGGTACCCTTGCAAGATCCTTGGAGTAGTTGGCTTTGGAGTGTCTGGTGGTGGTGTACCTACTTTATCGTCTGGACAGAAGGGGGCATAGCTAGTAAATCTGTGCCAGCCTTTCACAAGTGTGTGTGTGTGTGTGTGTGTGTGTGTGTGTGTGTGTGTGTGTGTGTGTGTGTAAAAATCAAATCAAGAGTGTGTGTGTTGGCTGCTTGGAATAAGGGCAAGAATCACTGGTTCCATGGAGAGGGTGCTAAAGGACTTGAGTTGGACAGTTGGCTGAGGACTCAACCCTACACCTGTGACAGTGAGTAGTTTTATTGGGGATCTGGAGGGAGAAAGACAGGACCCAGCCCCTTACTTACTGTGTTCCCTGTGTGCTCTTAAGGGAAATTATGCTTGATGCAGAGGGCTGCATCTGGAAATACTGGGTGCATCTATTTTTGTTCCAAGTGAACATCCCTCTCCAGTTCCAGTGATGAGGATTCAGGCTGCTTGATTACTGACCCAGAGTGGGGATGTCACAGCGAGTACCAAGTCTAAAATGTTTAGGCCCCTTGTGGGGGTGTGAGCTATCTGCTCCAAGGCATTTGAGTTAATAAAGTCCAAGAACCTTTGGGTGAGTTTGTTTGTATATGTATAATTTACCCAATCTATGGACAGGTAGTTAAAGTCATCCATAACCAGGGTGTCTGTTTGTATTTTGAGTGACTCAAGTAGATCCAAGTAGGCAGCGTGGCTATCATGGTTCATGGAGAGGGATCTGTAGCTGATGATAACTTGGAGAGGGGTCTTTCCTATAGTTATTTGCACATGGTGTAACTCTAACGGATCATTCTGTTAAAACAGTCTGGAGATATATTTATCTTTGATGGATGTTGATACTCCTCCCCTTTTACTTTTCATGCATTCATTTTGTGGTCTGTATGTGTGGAAGGCATTATATCCTGGTATGGCAGGGTGCTCTCCGTGGTCTTGATCCAGGTCTCTGTGACTGCACAGATGTCTGCATCTTCCAAAGTGAGGATTGCTTCTAGTGAGTGCAGTTTCAGACTTAGACTCCTAGCATTTAGAAGCATAATCTTAAGGTTGTTGTTTGAGGATATTTTTATGTTGGGAATTTTGTGTTTGTGACATTGCCTAAAAAAGGACATTATGGGGGAGGCAAGAGCCTTAGTCAGTAGCCGAAAGACCAGAGGTGACAGGTGGAGACCATCTCTGGCAAAGCATCATGCCCCTGGAATTCATAGCCCTTGGAACTAGTACTGGCAGTGATATTGATATGTATATTGATAAGGCCTCCTAAGAGTAGGACCTTGGAGTACTTTACTGGAAGACATAGTTAAGGAGATGAGAAGCTGTTTAATGGTGGCTCCAAATGCAGACAGCTATTAAAAAATAAATACTAATGGCAACTTTATATGTTAACGTTATTACATTATAAGTATGCATAAGTATGCAGAACTGCACAGCTAATGACCATGTTGGTTTATTGTCTGGCTAACTGATTGTGCTGTATTCTGGTTACTTCTAATAAAATCTACTGCAGACTACAGAAAACATGCCAACCCACTACAGAACTGTTTTTCCTCCCTCTAATACATCATCAGAACGTGGGGGTGGATGACATGGAATCAGAAAGTAATTGGACAGTTGCTCAGCATTCATTAAACCAAAACACCAGTTTATTAAACTTAACAAGTATAGGGCCACATATGCACCTAAAGTAAAAACTCTACATTTTATACTAAGAAATCCCACTTTACAAGATATGGGCATCATTATAACAAAAAGAAATAGTAAAACAAACAAAAAAACTTTATACTTGATCTTTAACTGTGCTGATTATATTCCAAAACTGATAAAAAGGCACCTCAGCACCTTTGTTATCTACCTCTCTTAGATAATATTCCCTCACAAAAAATTTTTGGAGAACATAGGTTTATCAAATTGTACTCTGAAATCCTCAGAAAGATAAGCAAGTTATACACTTTTCTGATGCGAGACCCAATCACAACAAGTTTCAGTGGTGCATAGCAACTGTTTTATCTATTTAGACTGTCATGTTTGGGTCTCACATTTTTTCAGCAAAACTGGCAGCCACCACAGAACAGTGCTGGTAGCACTTTATCAGCTTTAAAAGCTGCAATGTACTTCATACTGCCACACTAACAAAATTGTGTGGCATATCAACACATCTAACAGCTTTTAAAAGTCTAGTAGAGGAACACCTCTCTCCTGGCCACTGTGTAGTACTGCTAAGTGTTTTACAACTTTTAGAGCTGTAAAGTGTTTTGTGCTTGTACAGTTTTTTTCTGCAAGTAGTAGTACATCAGAGCAGGAGGAAATCCATGTACTGCAAATAATTATAACAGGATTTCTATGACCATAGATCTTTGATATGTGCTTTTGACATGGATGCCAAGATTCAACTCTGTCAAGTTTTGCTTTTCCTCAAGGTGAATTTATGGACATCCATGTAGAAAACACTTAAAACTGGTAATAAACAGAAATCCTATCATAATTGCCTGTGGTGGGTGTCATTCATAGCTGTTATACTTTAGACCCCGCTAGAGAATAGAGCATTCACCAAAGAACAGCACCAGGAAATGGCAACAGCTTTCAAAGCAGTAAAACACTTCACAGTCCTACACTTTCTTTTAACTTGTAATACAAGCTCCTTGTCCCACAAAACATTATGGCTGAGCTGCCAGTAATAACTGTTTGTTAATGTGTTCTGGAAAATGGAAGTGGAACTATTTCTCAAACACATTAACAAACTGGTTGTCACTGTTGAACCAGTATCAGTCATTTACATCTTTTTTCAATTTCTGAGTGAAATCAATGCACTTCATGTACTGTAACAATAACAGACATAGTACATTATTTAATACATACTGTTTATGTTCAATGTATTTTACAGTTCCTGCGTGTTATTATTTGATAACTAACATGGTAATGGTTGCGAGGCACATTCATAGCATAATTAAATTTTTATATTATGGCTGTTAATTAGTGGCTGCAGTTTACAAACCTGTTATATGTTTCCTCACAAATCAACTGCATCCTGACCATTGTATATGTCTGTATATCTTCACTTTTTGCTCCATCTATTTACGCCGATCTGTGAGAAGCATGCCATTATTTAGAAGCAAACATTTTGTTTTACTGCTACAGCATTCTCACCAAGATCCCAGCTCAATATAACTAGAGCTCATTGCCAGGAATTTGTGTGTTTGTAAACCAAAGAACCTTACAGAGATATTAACCTAATTGACAAAACATTGTTTTACAGAGGGGCTCATCAAAATTCTTTGCTGATGAGACTGGAAAGGCTAAAGAGACATGGCTTCCTCAGATGCATCAGGCCTTCCTTCCAAAGGTAAAAAGAGTTTATGCTTTGTCACTATTTTTATTTTAATGCATGTAGCTTTAGTCTTAGAGAGAACATTTCCTTGATACATTTTCTTTTACTAGGCAGAGAAATTAAATGATGTGCTGTAATGGCTAGCAGAGTTTACAGTAAATGTTTTTAATTCTATTTCCAGCATTTTAAAGTAGTACAGACTAAAAAGCCTAGTTATATTGACCCCAGTGTATTTCTCTATAGACATTCTTATTTTTGAGGCATGTACCTGGCTGAGTTCATCTGATGCATGCCTGTCAAAGGACTAAGCATTCCTGTATTCCATGGTGGGGGTAGTAAAAAGGGGTTCCCTTACACAATAGAACTTCGCAGAATTATATCTTCAGGCTCCCCCTCCTAAAAAAATGTAGGAAGCAGTTTGCTATGTGGACTGCAATCCATAATTCTAGCATTGAAATCAACTGCCCAACCCTTGCAAAATATTACTTCCGTCTTCTTTAAATGAACAATATCTTAGAGTCAGCTTTGCATGCAGATCACAGTCCTTTGTTAAGCTAAGCCATGTTATTTTGCATGACTTCTGCCCACCTTCCAGAATGATAGTTGAAATCCTTTCTCAGATCTGCATTGCCAGCACAATAACAAGCTATTGGTATCATAGCCCATGAGTTTATTTTCTGAGAAGCTGGAATAAAAATAGTTGATAGAGCATCAATTAAAAATAACTGTTTAGAAATAAGAGCATTATAGTGTTAGTATGATATTTTGAAATTGTTGCCAGAATTCCTCTAATTTTATGACATTCTTAAGATGTATAAGTTCATGTGCCCATCTCAGAGTTATTGTTTCCACTATCATTAAGATGATCTAGGAGACATTTTAATTATCTGTGTTGAGTTGTTAATTGTTTGGATACAGAAACCATATCAAATGTCCTGGCTGACAAAATTAACTTAAAAGTTTTCCTTCAGCGTCCCTTCCCTTGAATCTTTTAAACCTGTTCCTTCTGTTATCACTATCGACCTGGTTATGAAAACTATAACCAAAACCTGTGGGTCCAGACAACATATCAGACTGCCTTTTTGTTAGTTTAAAGTATGTTGTTGCTGAAGAGCTCCTTAAACTTTTTAGTTTCATCCTCTCCACAGGGAAGGTGTCTGAATTCTGGAGAACAGCAATTGTAGTGCCTTTACGTAAGGGAGGTATTGTAAATGACTCTGTAAATTGTCATCCCATTAGCCTCACTAGTATTATCTGTAAAGTCATGGTACAAATCTTACATCATTCTCATTAACAGTGACATTTCTAACTTGCGAACACATGAGTCTAGTCAGTATGGTTTGTAAAGGATAGGGCTTGTTTAATTTAGCTGACGATTTTGAGGACATGATTGATGCTGTTGATGGGGGTTATACTGTCCACCTTGATGACACTTATCTTGACCTTGCTAAGGCATTCAATACGATTGCCCATGCAGGCAGTGTTGATAAACTTACCAGCTTAAATATTAAACCTTATATTACTCAATAGGTTGCTAACTGACTGTCTGATCATGTAAGAGTTGGTGGTACCTTGTACTCTAATAGTTTATTCACTAATGGAGTCTCTCAAGTCTCTGTGGTAGAACATTTTCTCTTCATCATCTGCTTCCCTGATGTGAGGACAGATGTCCAAGGTTTGCTGTTTATCAAATCTGTGGGTGGCTACAAACAGACTGCTATTACTGTTTTCCCACACATTTTTACTTACATTCTTCATGAAGGGCTACACAGAGTCAACATCTGCTGCTCTGATAATGGCCTTAGAGTTAATGAAAACAATGTATAGCAGTCACATTTGGGAAACAAGTCTTCCCTACTGATTATCACATAAATGGAGCTCTACTTTAGTCAGATACAGTATTTATAGATCGAGATACTTTCATCAACAATGAGCAGTCCTTGGATTATCATTTATCAGTTCCAGTAAAAAAAAAAATGTCATTGCCTAGTTAGTTATGAAAGGTGTCCCCTCAAGACTGAAAGATGTCTCCTTCCTTCTACTCCCTTATTAGGTCAATTACTACGTGCAGTATTTTGACTGGTATGTATGTTACTAAACATGTATCCCAGCTTGAAAGACCTCAAAGTTTTCTAAGTTAGGAAATGAAAGAGGTAAGCTCTCTTAAATATTCTGATAGACTAAGAAGTCTCTTCCATCTCATAAATGCTTCTGTCTAGAATGACACTATTTTACTAGTGCTTCTTCAGCTCACCTCAAAGGTCTCAGGTCACATCATAACATAAATAAGTCTTATTGGTGGAATGAGATTATTACCCAAAGGATTCCGTACCTGTGTAACAAACGTTCCTCGCATGTTAAAATGTCCAATACCTTATCTTCATTTAAGTTAACTCCTGATGAATTTACCTCAGGGATTACTTGTGTGGTTCTTTTCAATAAGGGAGGTGACAATTCCCAGTGTGCACGTCTAGACTACATATAGTTGTTTAAACTTCCTGCCGTGTCTAGTACTAACCTATGGATCTAGTAACATATGTATACGTTTTATAATAGAATTATCTGCATTTAAATTTTGTCATATGTGTGTTCCAAATGTTGTACTAGAGCTTACTATACAAAAGTTCTAGATGGTGGGCAAGTAATTATAGCCAAATGTTGGCTTCAAATATGGTGCATTGAGTATGGGACAGTATTTTTTTTCCCCAAGAAGGTGGTATATTATGATAGCAGGATAGCAAATGGTGCCTAACTTGATGAATATGTCAAAGTGAATTATGCATTTATGTATGATTAGATCTTTTGTTTGGTTTGTCTTCCATACAATCCTTTTGAGTGTCAGAGACCTTTATATATCTAGTTAAAAATGATTGTAGTGTTGCCTGATGGGATTAATCCCACTATTTTGGCCTTTAGAAAGGTTAGGAATTATTATTGGTTAAGTTCCACAAGATTATTTATTGTTACTTTAAATTTAGACATGACTAAATGGACACTATTTAAATGTATTTTAGAGTATATTGATCACTGTAGTGGGTTGACTAAACACTGTGATACTAAAGACATTGGATCATCTTCACAGATGTTATCGTATTGTGAGACATATGTTAGAGTCAGTGTGCACTTGTGATAATCTACACTAAGGTCTACACTTGGGGTCTAGCCAGTAAAGAGTAGATCTTACTTGTCTTTACTTGTGTGTAAGGATGGAAGCATGGAAAGTTAATCCCCCTCTGCTGAACTGGCCTATCATTGTCCTGCAGACAAACTCTGGGGTTCGGTATCTCCCACAGCAATTTCAAAAGATCTTCATATGATTTGTACCCACTGATGTGGTAGGTTTAAGGGATATGTTTACATTTTATAAGCTTTTGGTTGTACTCCAGTATTAGCTAGTGGAAGTATCATGTAATTCCACATATTCCAAAGTGTTCTTAGATTGCTATAATGTTGAATATTAATTTGTTCCAAATCTATGTACAGCTATATTTAGGGATCTTATCCATCTGTAATTTAATTTACACCTTCATGTGAGAGTGATATAAACTGTTGAAATGCAGTTTGGTTAACTCTTCAGTTTTGGGAATGTTCAGCCTTTACAAATTGCACACCATTGTGTTTAACTGTGTTATTTTAGTTTACATGATAGAGTAGCTGTTACTCCCATATGGTTATACATGTGCCCTAAATGTCTGGCTACTGGTTCAATGACTAGAGTAAACAGCAAAGGCACTTAGAAAGAGATGGGGGTATATGTATCAGTTGGTATACATGATAATGACATGCCATATAAATTCTTTAAAATATGTAGAGATGCAGAAAAAGATGTTGGGAAATACCAAGTGTTTCAGCACTTTCCACAGATACGTACAGATCAGCACAGCTTTATAGATTTCTTCGTTAAGGAGAACTACTACTACTCTGTGCTATCCTGCTCCTTAGCTAAACTATGGAACTCTCTTCCTCCCTCCCTTAGAAATACTCATAACCACCAACTTTAAATCCCTCCTCCATTCCTACCTATCTTCAAAGTGGGAATGCCCTTACTCCTTCCCCACATAGGAGCCTCCTATACCAGGGGTCTGCAACCTTTACTATCAAAAGAGCCATTTTTGGCCCCTCTCCCACCAAATAAAATTCATCGGGAGCCACAAAACTTATTTGACCCCAAATATGAAGATAACACAGTGTATACAGTTTTACATATAGTTATTATACTAAATATAAAAGAACTGAGTTTATAAGAGCAATATTTAAAATACGTCCCTATTTTTGTTCTTTTGTTGTGATTGCTCAATTGCTCTCAGTGTGTGTGTGTGTGTGTGTGTGTGTGTGTGTGTGTGTGTGTGTGTGTGTTCCATATCTTTTGACCTCTTAGAACAAGAAATCTGGACAAAGCCATAAATAATGGGGCACAAAGGCCAAAAAATAGGGACACTTTTTAAATATTGCTCTTTCAAACTTAGAAAATTGATAGAATAACAGATTTTGCATTAGCATGAATTTTATGAAGGGTATGAAGTCTGAAACTCAAGTGTATGTCTATTTTTTCTGACTTCAGCCCTCAAAGAGTTGCCAGAAAACCACAATTTTATGAGAAACAGACCAAAAATATGAGGCAAAAGTCAGGACATTTTGTGAAAATCTGCACAGTTGAGAGGTAAGTGTGTTTATGTGTGTGTGTGTGTGTGTGTGTGTGTGTGTGTGTGTGTGTGTGTATGTGTGTGTGTGTGTGTATGTGTGTGTATGTGTGTGTAAAATGCATGTTAACAGAAACCATGTTATTCTAGCAAGTTTATAAGTTTATAAGAGCAATATTTAAAATATGTTCCTATTTTTGTTCCTTTGTTCCCCTTCATTTGGGCTTTGTCCAGATTTTTTGTGGTAAGAGTTTGAAAGGTATGAGAGTTATAGAAACCTTTCAGGAGATGCTACTGCTGCCAGGGGATTGCTCAATTGCTCTGTGTGTGTGGAATGCATGGCAACAGAAACTGTGTTATTCGAGCAAGTTTCTACATTTTGTAAGAGCAATATTTAAAGTCCATCGCTCAATCACTCTGTGTGTGTGTGTGTGTGTGTGTGTGTGTGTGTGTGTGTGTGTGTGTGTGTGTGTGTGTGTGTGTGTGTGTGTGTGTGTGTGTGTGGTGCAGTAGAGTGGCCATTATTTTTCAAAGCTAGAGGAAGCCACTGCAGAAGCGTGGAAGAGCCACATGCAGCTCCAGAGCCGCAGGTTGCAGACCCCTGTGGGCCTATATCAAAACCCACCTTCTAACTCTGTGCATCATCTCTGCACTCACATCATTTGCCCTCCGACTCCTCCTAACCTCCAAATTTTGTTAATAGTTTATTTCCAACAATTTATCGTTCTTAATTGTTATTCACTGTTAATGACCCTTAGACTATTCTGTTGCTAGATTTTTATTACTATTATTGTGGAATGTAAATTTTCAGTTGTAATTCACTGTCAATGACTCTTAGATGGTACAGTTGCTGCATTTTATTATTGTAGAATGTAGAATTTTTTTACTGTAGAATGCTGCATAAAGCTGCATGACGTCTTTGCTTTTTATGTGTATATGCTAATATGTTTGTCGTAGTTGCTGGAGCTACCCCCCGGGCCTCCACTGAAAATGGGCTCTTTTTAGGCCCAGTGGACTTCCCCGGTCATCAAACTGAAATAAATAAATACATAAATAAATAAAACAAATAAATAAATAAACACATAAATAAATAAATAAATAAATAAATAAATAAATAAATAAATAAATAATTTGTAATAGATACTTGATTGTGAATAAACATTCCTTTCTTTACATTATCCTAAGTATACCTTTGCAAAATAAAGCTACATTAGTCCTGTACGTTAGTGAAGGAAGTAATGTCTTTAATCTAGTGCATACTGTGGCCGGTATGTATAAAGGTCACAAGAACAGATTTGTGTTGGGTTTGTGTGTAGCTACAGTGGCTGCTGATTTCAATAGGCAGGGGCATTTTGGGCCTGTATAACCACATTACAGGCTTTTTGATGGTATGAAAACTGCTAAGGAAGGGTAACAATTTGAATAGCTCTGCCAGCATTGCATCTCATCTTAGTACATTCCACACTTTAAGTTATCTGATAATTTTTTTGAGTTCTGCCTCATTAATTGATCATACCTTACTTAATGTGCTAAATGCCAGTGTTTGCATACAGATGTTTGCGCATGACTGTTGTCCTTGTGGGTACTGATCTATATAATGGCATTTGCAATGATCGTTTTAAGTTTTGAAAATGGTTTGCATGGTTGAGCAGGTAGGTTGAGTTCTTGTCTTACACATTTTGTTAATTTGCTGTCTCATAGTCTGCATTTTAAGCTTTGCTGCTTTTTCTGTGGCATGCAGAAGGAGTCTTGTAATATTGGCAGTATAGATCCAGTGCTGTGGTCATTTCATTATCAAAGTTTTAATTCTGCATATTAAGAGTTTGTATAAAGTCATGATATATCCTATGTGAGTCATACCTCTTAACTTCTTAGAGCAAGAAACCTGGGCAAAGTCATCAATAATGGGGTAGGACAAAGGCCGAAAAATAGGGACACTTTTTAAACATTGCTCTTACAAACTTAGAAAATTAATAGAATAGCAGGTTTTGCATTTTTCTGAAGGGTATGAAGTCTGAAACTCAAATGTCTGTCATTATTTTGGATTTCAATCCACAAGTGATTTGCTTATGATTTGCCAGAAAACCAAAATTTTATGAGAAACTGGCAAAAATATGAGTCAAAAATGTGGACATTCTGCAAAAATCTGTACAGTTGAGAGGTATGAATTGTCAATCCTAACCATTATTATTTTTAATTGATCATGTAGCCAACTGAGTCCTTTAATCTGTTTAGCTGTTTGAGCTGTAGTCCATCTTCTCAGTTTACTTTCTCAATAATCTGAATGTACTTGAGTGTAACTCGCAACACTTGTGGAGTGCAGTTAAAGAACAAAAATGTAAACTTCAGTAATAGATTACTGACACTTTACTGAAAAAAAAAAGTTGAACACTTTCATCTTCTTATGCTGACATTGCAATAAAATGTGTTGGCTGTCCATGCCTGGATTTTACATTTCTATTTTTTTTTTTAAGTTTTCACTATTTCTCTGGCTATATCAGCTCTACTTGTTTTGTTTTAGTAATGGTTTTATAAATATTTGTTTTTTCTTGCATCTGTTCCTCAAATTGTGGGATGAAATCTTTTAATTTTCTGGAATGCTGTGTTAAGTTGCCAGATATAAGGTCTGTTTTTGACTGCTGATAAGTTGCCCATTATTACAGCAATATATCACCAAATTTCAGTAGGTTTCATCTTGTATGCTTGCAATGATGACATTAAGGTGCACGGATAAAGCACTTATGTACTCTTGTACTCTGTTAAAAGTGTCGCAGACGGACCTGACATTACTATATGTGTGTATATATATATATATATATATATATATATATATATATATATATATATATATATATATATTTAGCTAGTTATATTTGTATGCATGTTTAAGATCACTTGCAGGGACCAAAATCCATCATCAGGTCGATTAAGCTGAATAATCCATTTTATGATATTATTCAAGGGCCAGTTATCTTGAAGTTTTCTGTATACTGCTTGTATTTGACATTTCCTGGGATTGTTACTCTCCATTCTTGACAGTCTGTAACTATTTCATATTTTAAGTATACATTTACCTATGTATATAACAGGAAACATTGTACATTTTTGATGGTGCCATTACTCCAGATGTATTATGCATTTTTATACTGCGGTGGTGGTGCTGTGGTAGCGTTGTCGCCTCAGTAAGACGATGTCCGGTTCGGTTCTCAGCTAGAATGTCTTCTGCGTGGAGACATGCATGAATGGGCATACCTTCGTTGAAGGTTGTGCATCACAGCTGGCAACTCGGCACGTAAAAATCTACTGCCAATCATGAGCGGACCGGAGTTCAGCTGTGGCGACCCCTTAACAGGGAAAAGCCAAAAGACACAACAACAAAACCCTGGCATTGCATATGTTTTTAACAAAATAAAAAAATAATCTACACTTCAATGGTATGCAGAACATAATAACAGAGAGCTCCTTTCATCTGATGTTGTCATGTTTTTCTTGTGAGAAATATTTGTTTTTGTAAAACATTACATTTGGTAACACTGGTTTGATAGTTTTAAAAATCACAGTTTTACATGAACTTTGTAGCCCCTTAACATTTACTGACATTATATGCAGATGTTTTAATTAGTAAGAGGTCAGTACTTTTAGTAACTATAGGTTTTGATTGCATAATTCATACCTTTTAGTTACAGCTCATTTTTGAAGAACTGTTGTATAATTTTACTGTATGAATTAATTGTGTTTTGACACGGGTCTTACCAAGGAGACAGTGGCTGGTAAGGGAGGGTTTTATAACTTAGCAGCATGCAGAACTTAGTACAATAAATTTAATTGCATAATATTATGTATAACAATGTGATCAAACATTTCCTATCACCATGAGCTATTTAGAATGTGTAATTTGTGTGTTTGTGTGGGGGTGTATATAGATTTCCTGAACTGTGCAGTAGTCCTCATAAGGCTGAGAGGTATCTTAAGAACAGCAGACTCTCTGCAAAACGCTTAATAATGTAACAATTTCAGACCTTATTTAAGACATTTGTGAGCAAGGTTAACTAACTTAAATATTTAATTTTGTATCCAAAGACTGTAACTTATACAGTAAGTCGCACAATACAGAATAACCAGTATACCTTAGGTAGAAAGTTTATATTCAGAATATATGCTGGCTCAGGTTAACCCTTTGATGGCCAGGGTACTACATGTACTTAGCACAGTAGGTACCTTCTTACTTCACTTAATTTTGTGAACCAAAGCATCCCGTCTCTGCATTCTTACCTGTCTTGTAAACCATTCTGTGGAACAGTGTAACAAAGGAATGTCGTTATATGCAACTTTATTACTCATGCCAGTAGGGCAGCAGTTTACAAGCAGCCTTTTATTCTTTTCTTGTAAAAAAATAGTAAAGCTGCAAAGTAATATTATTCTTAGTAAAGACCAGGTGTAACTCATATCATTCATGTGTTAATTTATATGTAATACTTTATAAAAGAAGACACACATAATGAAGTCTTATATGGTTTATGTTGGCACCCCAGCATGGTTACCTATCTAACCCTTATTGTGTTTAGCTGCCCTTATAACCTTTTACGTCTCTGCCTAATCCTGCAGGACATCTAAAGGGTATTGTGAGTATCTACAGTACATGTCCTTGTTATGAAAAACTAAACTAAAATAAAAATATTTATTTTGCTAAAATTGCTTAATATTGAGTATACTGATACTGCTTGCATGGATTTTAGTTTCAAATTAGTGATTTTTTTTGTATTATGACTAGTTTCTGTTTCTTGCTGGTGCAGAAGGTTTCCAGGCTAGTTGGTTTGTATTGAAATTGAAATACTCAGTAGCACATCTGCACAGACATTATTCTAAAACCAAACTCCAAGTGATTATAGTTACCCCTGCCCCCAGAGTCATTCCTGTCAGTATCATGGACCAGCACTTCCCCAAAGCCTCTCTAGCCAACCTGACTGATATGGGAATCTTAAGACAGTGTAAGAATTGTCTCATGTTGTGTGACAGTCATCTATTACTCAAACAGCATAACACAGTGTGTGAGAGATGTACATATATAATATCCTTGGAGGCAAAAATCTCAACACACAGTAAACTCAGACATCAAAATCCTCAACAGTACAGCATGTATCACACCTCTCTGAGGCCGTCACAATACATATAATCCATCACATGCTGAGGTTCTAAAGATTAATTTGCCTAAACCTCAAAACGTGACACAGGTAGAAAGCACTCTCAACAAATTAAGCGAACTTCTTTACATAGCACAAGGAATCCCAAAGTCACAGATACTAAAACTGTAAGAAAAGCCTTATCATAGAATTTATCAAGCAGTATGTAAGGAATCACCAAATATTGGACCCATCTCAGTTTGGATTCATCAAGGACAGGTCATGCTTACTTAAGCTGGTAGGTTTTTTGAAAACGTCATCAAAGCAATGGATGAAGGTAAAAATGGTATAAACTACATACCTCATCTTGGCCAAAGCTTTTGACACAATTCCTCACTCTGGCATAGTAGAAAAGCTAGATAAACTGGGAATTAACCCCTATGTCACCCCTGAATTGCCAACTGGCTCACAGATAGGATGCACATAATCATAATAGGGCAAGTTACCTCCACAAAGAGACCAGTCACCAGTGGAGTCCCCCAGGATTCTGTGCTGAGACCTCTCTTGTTTGGCCTCTACTTTTCTGTGGTACAGGGCAAGACCAAAGGGCTCTGGCTGACTATGTTTGCAAATGATTGCAAGCTAGGAACATTAGTTGAATCTCCAAATGACTAAGCCATTCTGCCGTAAGGTTTGTCGCAAGTAAATAACTGGTGTCAAGATCATGGACTGAAACTGAATGGGAACTACCACATTGACAATACGCACCTAAGAGTTGACCTAGTTGTAAAGGATTTGCGAACTTTTGTGGGCAGTGATCTAACTTTTGACTAATGTGCCCATTGTTGCAAGAAAGTCCTTCTATATTGCACAGCTTATAAACAAAGGGATTGTATCTAGATGTAGGGATGTCATTGTCCTCCTGTACTCATCCCTCATTAGGCCAGTCATTGAATATATAATCCCCCCTTTGGCATGTATCTGTCCATACGCATGCAATAACTAGAATGTCCACAGAGATACATTACTAAAAGGATACAAGGCCTAAACAACATGTCGTACATAGACTGACTCAAAGCCCTGTCACTATACTCTGTATCCTGCAAACTGCTAAGAGGTAACCTGTGTCTGGCATACAAGGCATCCTCCAACCCATTACTCATGGATTTACTATGCATCAACAAGTCAAATGTGATCAGAAATATTCAGTCTAGGGATCTAAATGTCTTCTGCAACATCAACAGAACAGTTTGGAGGAACAGGTATACTCACAGTGGATACGACTGCTGTGGAATAGACTCGCCCATTCACATAGAACAAACTTCATTCCTCTCCATATTCAAGCTCAACTTGGATCTATGAATTGGAAACAGAATATTTACCCCCAGACTGCACCCTGTGCTATTAATGGACAGAGACAGCTCATAAACGCTTTATCCCATGCACGAGTCCCATTAGATTATCTATGGCATGACCCCAGTTATTCCCATTAGGGTTGTTATGTAATTATCGACCATGGAATGGGTAAGTCTAGTCTATAACCTAATGGGATAGGATATTTTGAGCATAAAAAGGTAAATTTCACTAGGCTAAAAACCTGCAAGGGTAGCCAACATACTACTTACCCATGAACCTATGAAATATATAATCCTCTAAGACCCTGTACCATCTATTCCTCTATGAAAGTTCTCAATGTTTGCTTTACAGCATGGCATTTCTTGTCACAGTCCATGATTTTATTTCTTCTTCTTTTTTTTCTTATTAATTCTTGCTAGCATAAAATCCTGTGGGAAGATATCTAAGGAATTGCATTTAGTGCTGGCCATGTCCTCCTGCCTTGCCGACAAGTAATGTGCATAAATTCATGCTGGGGTATTTTGTGGTATCTTAATTATAGTTTCATGTTTTCTTCAATGTTAGGTTCTTTTTTTATAACATCTTTTGCTGTGGGTATTTCCCCTATAATCTAAAACTATAACTTGTCCAGTCTTCTGTCTAGATTTTGATTTGTAAAACTATTTGGTTCTACATGCAACCTCCAGCATTTTGCTTGTTAACTGAAGTTATACAGCATAACATACTTCAGGTAGGAAGTTAAACCATGTGCTCAGAGAAGGTATTGGAGCATTTATTGTATGGTGCTCTGTAATTTAGGCTGTTTGTCCTCATCACTTTTGTGTCAGTTTTTGTATGTCTAGGACTTATGGGTTGTATCTAGGTTTGCACATGTAGTACTGCCTGTAACAGTACTTACTGTTTGAACTGTTTGTATGTGCATTATGTTGCCACTGTTTTACTTGCCACCCTGTTACCAACTTGATAGGCCATGTTACATAATATTACAAGGCAACAGGTAATCTCTCTGTAATCAGGTCCCAGCTTTAGTACTGATAAAAATATGGCTGCCAGTAGTGCAATTTTATTTTATCCAGATCGCATTTGATGTGATTTATGTATTTAATGCTTTAAATAACAGCTTCACTGTATAAAATACAGTAAGTTTTGTAAACTTATTATTTACTTCAAGTGCTAGTTGGGCTTATAAATAATATAATGGCTTCATTTGTTGTTGTTGTTGTTGTTTGTCTTTCAGCTTTTCCTGGTTAGGGGTCTTAATGGCTTAATTTGTGCCATTCCTAAATGCGTATAATGTTTTGGGATAGTTGACATTAGTTGCAGTTAGAGTACATGTTACTCAGTAGATATGCACTTACCTTTAATCTATGTTAATAGAAGTTGCTGCCACTTTCTTCATGTCTCTAAATGATATCCATACTACAGTTGTTTTTCTTTACTAGCACCATGAGTACTGTTACCAATAAGTTTATTATTGTTTTACACTGAGGGCACTTTGTTGTATTTTGCTAAATAATGCAGTCTGCATCTGAGTAGTGTCCATAAAGGACTTCCTCCAATTGATGTGTATCAGACATCCAGCTCTAGTGACCTATAAGACTGCCACTTGTTCACTTTCTCAGGCCATACCCACTGCCTATTGTATCATCATATGACAATGTACGCAGGGAAAGCCAATTAACTTTGGGGTACTTCATTCACCTAGCAGGTGATGTGATTCAGTGAATACTTAGGCATTGGTTTGGAACTAGCTAAACCTCAGATATCATACAGTATCAGCCATGCAATGTTTATGTAGGTATGCCAAACTAACATTGTCAGTGTGAGAAGAATACTAAGGGTTTGTTTTCAAACTTGTCATGCCTGAGAACTATAGGAAAGAAGAGTTTACAAATACAAGAAGAAAGTGCTAACCTGGTGACAAGTGTCAGTGACATTGCTGCTCCAGCAGTGCTTTTTTCATATATTAAGCATGTCTGTGCTACCTGAAATGTGCAAGAGTGCAAATAGTCACCTATGCAGAGTAATCAGAGAATGTTCTGTGCGTCTTTATTATGTTACTGAAATGGCTTTCTTATGCAAACTGCTACTTATTTAGTTACACACTACATTATACCATGGCAATGTCCTGATCTTCCCAGACAAATGACAAACACTTCTTGCATATCTTCTGACTGATATTTACGTTAGACTTTCAATTAATTGTTGGCGTCATTCGTGTCATTTCACCCATTCCAGTTAAACCATTGTATTTACTCTTTCCTTAGTGCACTCCTGACACAAAAATGTTTATCGGTATTTGTTTGTTCATGGTTACATTTACAGGTGCACTGCTAGCATAAAGTAGTTTGGAAATCCTGTATTTTATTTATGAATGAGTGACAAAATAATGTGGCTGTGTATTATTTTAGAAATGTTACAGAATCATATCAGTTATCTGCAAGGATTTCTTGAAGTCCAATTTTGATCTTACCTTAAACTGGCTAACATAGTTAACAGTTTAAGATGGTAATGCATATGGACTTTACCTTCTTAAGTCAGAAAGCTTAACAAATAACATATGGACACAGTAACCGTGGTTTACCCTACTTCTAAATCTTTGCAAGAAATGTGAACCACATGATATGCAATTCATTCCTGCTAGCTCATTAGTCCTAAAAAGTGATAATTTAATAAAGATGTTTCTTGTTTAAAAAAAAAAAAAAAATATACACACACATATATATATATATATATATATATATATATATATATATAGGTTTACTATCAAAATGCCACCATGCAATTGCATGGCTATGAAGTATTTGAACACCATATGTTCGAATACTTCATAGTTCGGCAGGTTATGTGAGCGAATGTTATTATTGCGAATGGACTGTGCATTCACAATTATAACATTCGCTCATGTAAGAGGATCGCGGTACAGTGCGGTTAGGGAAATACATCCCTTTCCTCACTGTAGTGTGATCTCGGAGTTGGAATATTAAGTTAGGGGGGGTGTGGGGGCACAGCCCCCCAGAACGGGGTGCAGGGGGGCTTGCCCCCCTGCATAAATGTGAGTTTAGGCTAGTTAGGTAGGGAGTTAAGGGAAGGGTGGGAGTGCTGTTGATTATTGAAAATGCTGCGAGCGACATTTTCGACAATTAACAGCTGTTTTCGGCATTAGGTACATATTGAAATGTGTACGTTCGGCGAAACACTTCGCTAATACGTACACATTTTATTTTAACTTTTGACTTAATATTAAACCTAGATACATATATATATATATATATATATATATATATATATATACCCCTAGGTAACAGTTACCATCAAGACAGGAACACACATTTCATTTTTGTCTGACTCCATGCTGCAGTCATAAAGATCAGGTTTCTTAATTCTCTCAGAATTTGAATTCCATGTTTGCATGGGGCCGAAGTCCTTTATAGCCCTTTCATCTGCATACTTTGTATATTCAGCTCTGATGTGCCTATACCTCATGGGAAGTGGAATTTCCTCTACAGTGTCATTGTTCTAATACATTTTCACACTCAAGTGACAGTTGCATAACCATTCATCTATTACACCCTGCATGTGCTATTTTAGCTTCCTAAAATAGTATGGAAAATTCAGTGCACTTGAGTTAATGATTTTCAGAACTTTTTTTTTTATTTTTGCGATCCCTCCGTCCACAACTCCTTTTTCCCATTTCTGTACATGGGGTTGGGGTGTTGCTTCAACACTGACAGTCATCTAGAGCCAAGGTTTACAACACCAGATGGCTAGCATTGCTGCAGTCGTACTTCCACACCACACACTTGCACATATACTCACACCTATGACCAATTTAGAGTCTCATTCACCTACAGCATGTCTTTGGAATGTGGGAGGAAACTGGTGCACCCAAAGGAAACCCACACAGATATAGGGAGGACATGCAGAGTCTGCACAGAAGGCACCTCAGCTAAGAATCAAACTGGGGGAACATCTTGCTGTGAGTTGACAACATTATCTGCTGCACCAGTGTGCCAGCCCTTTTGATCCAACTGCTGCTTATCTTTTTGCCTCTGTTTTTAAGTGTTTTCAGAAGGTAGTCCTTTATTTTAAGGGATTTCCTATGCAGGAAAGTAGATGGCTTCTTCATAATGCTGAAGGGTGTGCATTCTACTAGTAAGATTGAAACAGTATTTTGGCTGATTACCAGAGGTCAACACTGATGGTTCCAGATTTTAATCATTTTACTAATGGCATTTTTTTTCTTTCAGACTTAACACCAAAAGGAACTAATC
The DNA here is from genome assembly GCF_019279795.1 of Protopterus annectens. Lineage (NCBI taxonomy): Eukaryota > Metazoa > Chordata > Ceratodontiformes > Protopteridae > Protopterus > Protopterus annectens. The sequence continues at coordinate 1,788,007,239 of NC_056728.1, read as the reverse complement.
ATTTTTTTCTTATAGCTCAAAAATCTGATTATGCCGAATCTTGTGTTTTGGCAGATTGTGTAGGGTTTTGTGTTAAATGATAAAGGGTTGTTCAGTAAAGGTGGATGCTTACCCTGTTGTGTTTCCTAGTGATCAGGTGATCGGGCTGTAACTGCCAGATCACAATTGGTAAAATTGACTTTTTTTTTTCCATTTTTTTGGCTGCTATACAGAAGGCCATCAACTGCTGCTGATAACGCCTCTGTATCTCATTCATAATGTAATATAACTGATATGTAGGCACAGTGGGATTTCTGTTTGTGTCACACCCCTCTATGTGGTTTTGGGCTTTTTTTTCCCTCAGAGTTGTATGGCTGTGAAGTTAGTATATATATATATGGGGTGTGTGGTGGACTTGTGCCCACATGTGGAGTACAGACAGATTTGTCCCTCTGCAAAAATCCTTATTTTGATCTGTGCATCTGGATTTTACATTTGCTGTTTCCATAATCATTTGTGAATGAACAGCTTTTCAAGTGTTAATGTCTCAATCATTCACAGAGAAATCAAGTAGGATAAGGTTTAGGAAGATTTAAAACTAATATAAACAAAATCACAAGAAAGTGCTTATGACAGTCAGTTCTTCCTCTGATAAGAATGACATTGTGATTGCTAGGCTGCAGAAAGCGCCTTGACTGCTGTAGAACCGGTTGGGTTGCCCTTTAACAGGGAATATATGGGAAGCAGGAAAATGGAACTCAGTTCTTTAACAGGGAATATATGGGAAGCAGGAAAATGGAACTCAGTTCTTTAAAAGGGAATATATGGGAAGCAGGAAAATGGAACTCAGTTCTTTAACAGGGAATATATGGGAAGCAGGAAAATGGAACTCAGTTGCACTTGGAACTATATTAAGGTCACTGAGCTGAGAGAGGAAAACAAGATACGTCTGTAGGGTTGTTGTATCCAGCTGATGTCCATTTGATTGGCTGTGTGTCCTGTTCACTCTTTTATTTAGTTTTTACATGAGATATTTTGCAGATACCTTGATGGTTATGGACATCAGCTGGGTATTATAACCGTGTGTTTCTAAAGGTTAGCCAAACAGTCAGCTTATACTGTGCTGATGAAGCCTTAAGAAGGCTGAAATATGCATGTCCACATCTAGTGGGAGTTGGTATTATTGGCCTGAAATTGTCCATTAACAGACTTAAAAAAAGAAAGAAAGTCATGGGAATTCAGAACTGCCATATAGCTGAAACACCTGATGTCCTTAAGGGGTCATTTGCATATATCCCATTATCCTCTTTTACAATAGGTTTTAAGGAATCACACAGTGGAAACTGTAACCTGGCTATGTTTTTCTTGTAGCTTTTAACTAATCTGGTGTAAAATGTAAGGAACTATGATATCGCAGTTAACACAAGACCTCACTTTACTGACAAAGCAAAGACATGGATACTTGCAAATAAGGGAAGTTTGCGGACATCCACTACAGGCTCACACTATTAATATGTTTAAAATCCATGTAGATTACTGCTTTAGCAGTCTATAATGTTCTTTCAGTACAGGGTCCTTACCTTAGTTTGACCTTGATTTCCATGACACATTTTCATTGCATAACGTACTTCCCAATAATGCTGTACTTATGTAATAGAGAAAGAACATACTACAGCTCCCTCTTAATGTTCCACTGGTTTGTATCCTCCTGTGTTTATAAGTGTATCTTTGGTTCAGAAGACTTTTATAGGTTATAACTCTAATACCAGTGTTCGCTGCTTCTGAGGATGCAGACATAATCCTACTTCATACATTATTTATATCTTTGCCTGCCTGTCTGTTATGCTGGTGAGGTAGGATCAGCTGCTTTGTTAATTAACAAGAAACATGTGCCTTTGGGAAAACAAAAATCAGGTTTATGTGCAATTTTAGCATGCTAGTTGGACCAGTCAGGCATTGCAGGTACAGTGAAATGCTATAAATTAGCTAGGAATAAAAACAGGGCTTTGTTGTTGTGCTTCATTTCTTTTACTAGAGAAAATCTAAAACTTCTCAGTTGGTGTCATAGCTTTATGCCATCAGATTTTGCAGCTGTGCTGTATGATCGGCCTCTGGAGAGTATATCAGAACAGACTGATAAAGCTGAAATTAAATGTTCCATACTGAATACACCACTGCATAACCAGCTGTATAGCATTTCTCATAGAAAACAATGAGAAATTCATTAAAATAATCCACATTTAAATGCGCTGGTTGACAAGTTCCCAATTGTCTCATCAAATTAAGACTTGGGGAACTAAAACATTTATCAGGCAAGTGTGGTGTGAACAAAGTCTTACATCTCAATTTTCACCTAAAGGGCTTGAAGACCTTTCCATTTGAGTTTCCGTCCGTGTCTCAGAATGAATTTCCTGAGTGATTCTGACTTACTGCATGTTATTGTGGCACTTATGTAGTTGATTAGTTTTACAATGCTTTCTTTCAAAACTCAGTAAGTGTGTATGTTTACAGCTATGTTTTTGTGTTATGAAGTTGTCCATTTCCTAGTGTATATATATTTTTATGCATTTGAAACTAGATTATTTTAAAGAGTAAAGTACATATAAAGAACAATACAGTATGACAAACGCAAAAAATGTTGGGTGGGCAGAAGTTAAAGTGATTATTGTTTAAACTATTTTATTATTTAACAAAAGTATATAAAATTATACAACGTAATGTGTTTAGTGCTCTCAGTAAATGAGTTGTGTATCTCACTTATTTTCTGTTTCTTGGTAACAATAGTTGCCACTCGGTAATCACAGCTTCCTTTAATAACGTAAGTAAAATACACATTAATACAAATATACTTATAAACATGAAAAAAACCAGCCTACAGGCCCAATCAAAGCCTTTCAATGTAATGCAAAGCACAGCACTTTTCCTATTACACATGTTATATGTATTGCTTCTTTCCCTCCATGGATCTGCCTCATGAATTTGCATAGTTCACTGCAAACAGTTTCCATCCTGATGCTGAGAGACAGTCTCACGTAGCTGCCGTAAGGATGGGCTATACTTTCCATCTTTACATCATTTTCTTTAGTAAATCACACTTCATTGTACTTAGGTAAATCCCACTTTACAGTGTTTTAACCCAGTATTCCATTCTTTACAGTGTTTTAACCCAGTCTTCCATTCTTTACAGTGTTTTAACCCAGTCCTCCATTCTTTACAGTGTTTTAACCCAGTCCTCCATTCTTTACAGTGTTTTAACCCAGTCTTCCATTCTTTACAGTGTTTTAACCCAGTCCTCCATTCTTTACAGTGTTTTAACTCAGTCCTCCATTCTTTACAGTGTTTTAACCCAGTCCTCCATTCTTTACAGTGTTTTAACCCGGCAGCCCCAATTCTTTATAGACTTTTAACTCAGTCCCCCATTCTTTATAGTGTTTTAACCCAGTCCTCCATTCTTTATAGTGTTTTAATTCAGTCCTCCATTCTTTATAGTGTTTTAATTCAGTCTTCCATTCTTTATAGTGTTTAATCCCAGTCCCCCATTCTTTTACCACCTTTGCATTTGTTCACTTGTCCTGTTACATATAGCAGTGTGACATCGTCTTTTTATTTCCTTTCTTTACATTAACCCACAGCACACACCAGGCGCATTGAAACATTGAATTGCTATGATGTCAGTACTGTTAATAGTCTCTCTTTGAGCTTCTATTCATTAATTAATTCTGCACCTACTATGAAACGCTTCCCACTGAAATGTCAATCTTCTTTGCAAAATTCACTCCGATACTCCTAAGATATTTTTCACAACTTGTTCAGTTCCTCTTCCTTTGATGACGTGTGAATGTTGCCCTTGCCCCCTTCACTTTTATCATGCCTCCAGCATTTGATGTCCTTCAGTACTCATTCCTTCCTAAGCTGGGCAGGCATCTGATGCCACCTCAGAAATATCTGCATCTGCTAGGTAAAACCTGTCCCAGCACTCCCTCCCCAGGCTTCCCTCACAGCCTTAGCATTACTTATCCCTCTCCTTGATCTTGTGCTGTTCTCCTTACCTGGTCCTGGCTGCATTTTAACTTTTCTGTCACTTTCTCCCCCATTCCTTCATACGTTTATATGTTTCTCACCTTAACACCCATGCTCCTGCTGCACATACCCTCACTGGCTTCTCTTACACTTTTTCCTCATTGATGTTATTTTTTTGTCTTTCTCTCCTTTTCTTTTACCAAATAAAATTCTCAGCTGATAATCAACTGTTCCATGACACTCATTGCAAACCTTCCTTTTCCAGGAGTTTACAGGAGTTTCCTTAGTTGCACATCAACAGTATATGTTGATGTACAATTAATGGTACATGCAAACTACATGTTTTTTTTCTTAGCAAAAGTGCATTTTTGACAAAATGCACTTTCGCTAAAGTGTGTTCGATAAAGTATGGTTCAATGAACTGTACTTGTGACAATACAAATAGGACCCAATGGAAATGATGACATCTTAGGGTACACATTGGACTTCACATGGGTATAACAAGGGCTAATACTGGGCACAGAGAATGGCATGGGAAATACACGGTGAATGCGTACTGCATATATTGGACACAGAGTTTCACTAAAAGGACAATGCAGCTTAATCTAATGACACAAGGTAGCAGTGTTATACATGTGGGATGGCAATGCCAGTCACAGCAAGGATGCACCCAATCACATAATAAATGTCAAAAGGCTGCAGAGTCTGCCATAGCGATGGTCACAAAACATGGCTTGCAAATTGCCATTTGCATAATGGAATGGAATAAGAAATGTTGTCTGGCCTGTAGACACACAAGAAAACTAATAACATGTGCAGCTCACTCCAAAAGATGAAGGACACAAACATGCTGCACCCTGTGTAAGTGTGACAGCACAGCATACATGGCATGTTTGAGTTCCAGATGCTGTGTAAATGCTGTAGCACAGCACAAGCAGCATTTTCAGGTACCTGATACTGTACACATGCTGTAACACAGCACCTGTGGCATGTTCAGATGCTTGATACCATGTAAGTTCCGTAGCATAGCACAAATGGCATATTTAGTTGCCTGATACTGTGTAGATGCTGTAGCACAGCACATAAAGCATGTACTGGTGCCTTATCCTGTGTACATGCTGTAGCACAGCACAGTGCACATGGCATGTTCAGATGCCAGATACTGTGTACATGCTGTAACATAGCCCACAAGGTACGTTCAGGTGTCTGATGCTGTGTACATACTGTAGCACAGCATGCATGCTATGTTAGGGTGCCTCATATGGAGTGCATGCTATAGCATGGCACCCATGGAATGTTCAGTTGCCTGATATTGTATACATGGTGTAGCACACTGCCCAAGGTATGTTCAGCTGCCTGATGCTGTCTGCATGTCGTAGCACAGCACACATGACATTTGCATTTGCCTGATGCTGTGTACATGCTGTAGCATAGCATACATGGCACGCTGAGGAGCCATATACTGTATACATGCTGTAGCACAGCACATAAAGCATGTACTGGCGCCTCATCCTGTGTACATGCTGTAGCACAGCACAGTGCACATGGCATGTTCAGATGCCAGATACTGTGTACATGCTGTAACATAGCCCACAAGGTACGTTCAGGTGTCTGATGCTGTGTACATGCTGTAGCACAGCACGCATGCTATGTTCAGGTGCCTCATATGGAGTGGATGCTATAGCATGGCACCATGGTGTGTTCAGTTGCCTGATATTGTATACATGGTGTAGGACATCGCCCAAGATATGTTCAGCTGCCTGATGCTGTCTGCATGTCATAGCACAGCACACATGACATTTGCATTTGCCTGATGCTGTGTACATGCTGTAGCACAGCATACATGGCATGCTCAGGAGCCATATACTGTGTACATGCTGTAGCATAGCACACATATGTTCAGCAGCCAGCTTCTGTATATATTCTGTAGCACAGCACACATGGCATGTTGCAGTGCCTGATCTTGTGTACATGCTCTAGCAGAGCACACATGGCATCTTCAGGTGCCTGATACTATGTACATGCTGTAGCACAGCACACATGCCATGTTTAGAAGCCTCATACAGAGTACATGCTATAGCACAGCAGATGTAGCATGCTCAGGTGCCTGATGTGTTCATACTCCAGCGCTGCACCCATTGTATGCTCAGGTGCCAGATACTATGTTCATACTGTAACACAGAACACATGGTATGTTCAGGTGTCTGATGCTGTGTACATGCTGTAGTACAGCACACATACCATGATCATGTGTCTTATATGGAATATATGCTATAGAACACAACCCATGGTATGTTCAAGTGGCTGATACTCTATACATGCTGTAGCACAGCATCCATGGTATGTTCAGCTGGCTGATGCTGTCTACCTGTTGTAGCACAGCACACATGGCATGTTTACATGTTTGATGCTGTGTATATGCTGTAGCACAGCAGACATGGCATGTTCAGGTACCCGATACTGTGTACATGCTCTAGCGCAGCACACATGGCGTGTTCAGGTACCTCATACTGTGTACATGCTGTAGTACAGCACCCATGGCATGTTCAGGTGCCAGATACTTTGTTCATGATGTAGCATAGCACACATGGTATGATCGAGTGTCTGATGCTGTGTACATGCTGTAGCACAGCAGATGTAGTATGTTCATGTGCCTGATGCTGTGCTTATGCTGCAGCACTGCTCCCATTGTATGTTCAGGTACCAGATAATATGTTCATGTTGTAGAATAGCAAGTATGGCATGATTAGGTAGGTGCTGGTGCTGTGTACATGCTACAGCAAATCAAAAGAAGCATGTTCATATGCTTGCTGCTATGTTCATGCTGCATCAAAGCACACAAGTTATGCCCAGGTGCCAGATACTGTGTATATGCTGTAGGACAATTCACAAAGTATGTTCAGATACCTGAAGCTGCGTACATGTTGTAGCACAACAGAGGTTGCATGTTCAGGTGCCTGATTCTATGTACATGCTGTAGCATAACACACATGGCATGCTCAGATACTAGTTATTGTGTATATGCTGTAACATAACACACATGGCATGTTCTGGTGCCTGTTGTTGTGCACATACTGTAGCACAGCACTCATGGCATGTTCAGGTTCCCAATGCTGTGTACAGGCTGTAACACAGTGCACATGGCATGTTCAGGTGCCTGATGCTACATACATGCTCTAGCAAAACACACATGGCATGTTCAGGTGCCTGATGCTTGTGCATGCTGTAGTACCGCACACATGGTTTGTTCAGTTGCTTGATACTGTACACATGCTATAGCATAGCACACATGGCATGTACAGGAGTCTCATGCTGTGGACACTTTGTAGCCCTTCGCACATGGTATATTTAATTGCCAGATACTGTGTCCATGTTGTAACATAGCACCCATGGCATGTTCAGGTACCTGATGCTGTGTACATGCTGTACCACAGCACCCATGGCATCTTACTATAAAAATCTCACACCTGCAATGTGTGAACATGTAATCCCGAAGGCATGTATTCAACATTTCAAGTGAGTGAAAAAATAAATGTTGACATCACAACAGCGAATGCACACCAGCATTCACTGTTGTGAATTCAACATTTTGAACTTAGATTGCACTATAGTGGGGATCAGGAAATGTACCCTTTCCCTCAGTGTAGTGTGATCTCAGAGTTTGTATATATAAGTAGCAGGGAGTGTGGGGCAGGGTACAGGGGGGGCTTGCCCCCTGTAAAACGTTCATAGCTCATGACCAGAAGTGTAGTATTTTCGGTAAAGTTGACATTCTTGAGTTGTCAGCTTTCCTTAAATACCTTGTTTGGTCATGTTCCTTCTCATATATTTGATTTCCAACATTTTGGATGGTAAACATGACCACTCGCACATTGCAGGTACGAGATTTTGATAGTAAACCTCTGATGCTGTGAACACTCTTCAGCACAGCAAATGTATGTTTAAGTGCCAGTTTCTGTGTATATCCTGTAGCATAGCACCCATTGCATGTTCAGGTGCCAGGTACTGTGTACATGCTATAACAAAGCACACATGGCATATTCAGGTGACTGATGCTGTGTACATGCTGTACCACAACCCACATGTCATGTTCAGGTGCAAGATATTGTGTTCTTGTTAAAGCACAGCATGCATGGCATGTTCAAGTGCCTCATACTGTGTACATGCGGTAGCACTGCACCCATGATATGTTCAGGTGCCAGATTATGTGTTCATGTTGCAGCATAGCAGAGATGGTATGTTCAGGTGCCTGATGCTGTGTACATACTGTAGCACAGCACACATACTGTGTTCATATGTCTTATACTGTGTACATGCGGTAGCACTGCACCCACGACATGTTCAGGTGCCAGATTCTATGTTCATGATGCAGTATAGCACAGATGGTATGCTTAGGTGCCTGCTGCTGTGTTCATGCTGCAGCACTGCACCCTTTGTATGTTCTGGTGCCAGATACTATGTTCATACTACAGCAAAGCATACATGTCATGTTCAGGTGCCTGATACTGTGTACAAGCTGTAGCACAGCACATATGGCATGTTCAGTTGCCAGATACTGTGTATACACTGCAGGACTGCTCACAAAGCATGTTCAGTTTCCTGAAGCTGTTTACATGTAGCAAGTTCATGTGCCTGATACTATATACATGCTGTAGTATAGTACACGTGGCATGCTCAGGTGCCAGATACAGCATATATGCTGTAACATAATAAACATTGCATGTTCAGGAGCCTGATGCTGTATACATGCTTAGCACAGCACCCATGGCATGTTCAGGTTCCTGATGCTATACGTGCTGTAACACAGCACACATGGCATGTTTACATGCCTGATGTTACATACATGCTCTAGCACAACACCCATGGCATGTTCAGTTGCCTGATACTGTGTACATGATATAGCTCAGCACATATGGCATGTACAGGTGCCTCATACTGTGTACACTTTGTAGCCCAGCACACTTGGTATGTTCAGGTGCCAGTTTCTGTGTACATCTTGTAGCACAGCATACATGGAATGTTCAGTTTCCTGATGTTATGTACATATTGTAGCACAACACACATGGTATGTTTAGGTGCTTGATACTATGTACATGCTCTAGCAGAGCACACATGGCATATACAGGTGCCTCATACTGTGTATATGCTGCAACACAGCATCCGTGGTATTATCAGGTGTCTGATATTATGTACGTGTTATATCACAGTACACATGGCATATTAACATGATTGATGTTGTGTACGTGTTGTAGCACAGCACACACATATGGCATGTTCGAGGTCCTGATACTGTGCACAGCACCAATGGCACACAAGCTGTAGCACAACACCCATGGCACAATGAGGTGCCTGATACAGTATACGTGCTACAGCACACATGACACATTCTGGTGCCTGATACTGCCTGCATATTGTAGCATAGCACACAAGGTATGCTCAGGTACCTGATACTGTATATACTGTAGCACAGCACTCATAGTATGTTCAAGTGCCTGGTGCTGTGTACATGCTACAGTTGTAGCATGTTCACATGCCTGATGCTGTGTACATTCTGTAGCACAGCACATATGGTATTCCCAGGTGCCTGGTATTGTGTATATGTTGTAGTACATTACACATAGCATTTTAAGGATACTGATAGTGTGTTGTAGCATGGTATGAGTACAGGCAAAATTGGCCTGATATCACTACTGCTGGCAGGATGAGATATAACACAGCTGTAAAAAGACAGTTGGGGAGTACAAGGTACAGTGACACTCCAGAGAGAGAGAGAGAGCTGTACACATGATCCCTATAATATTTATCTTTGGCACCTTAAGTTTGCTCATGGTACATTTTATTTTATGTTGTCACAACTGTTAAGTTCTAACCAGTAACTCACAACATGTAGTGCAAGAGTATCATAGGTCCATTTCCTGAATGTAGCATACTTTCAGAAAAAGCATTTGTGTTGTCATTGCCCGTACAGTACATTACATTACTCAACTGTCCTGTACCAGAAAACAGCAATGACTGCTAATTGGCAGTAGTATTAATGCTAATCGGTGATTGGCAGAGTCATTTTGCATGATGTAAAGTTGGACCTGTTTGTGCACTACAAACTCAAATGCAACAGGTTCTCAGCCAGCTGTTTTCTGGCAAGTTGCTGAGCACGTCATTACCATATTAAGCATTTGACATTTAGGTTCTATGGCATCAGTGATTCATCTTAACAAAAGCTAGTTGTCATATTTTTATTTTTTATTTATTTTATTTTACATTTGTATCGCCAATAATTCTTTTAATCTTGCTCTTTAAAACAAGACTTTACTTTATATTATTCTGGTATGTAGCAGTAGCTAGTATGGGGAACTTGATCACTCTTCAAGATAGTTTTGATATGCTACCAACCGATTTTTGACAGATATTTGCTCAATATTGTTTCAGACAAAAACATTGATTATAATGGCATTTCGCCAGTTGATTTGACTCAGCAATTTATTGTGGAATGCAATGGATTGCACACTTTCATGCAAAGGTGTGCACCCCTTGAACCCCACTGTTGATATAATCAACTTTATGGTCACTACGCTTTGGTGGTCCATAGATATAACCTTTACTGTGACTCCATTGGAGTCTGTCTATTATCTCTACAAGGTTATGATATGGTACCATTGCACAACAGGCTAAATTGCTCTGCACAAAGCTATCAGACTGCATTATTGTTTGTTGATACACGTGAGAGATTTAACCTAGATGCAGCTTTAGAATCTAAAAATGTTCTACTCATCACTGGTGCTGCTGAAGTGTATTGAATATATCTGTAGTATTTTGAGACAACAGTTGTGGAAGGTGATTTGGACATGTGGGAATTCATTTTGTGGCTTCAGAATAAACTAAAAATGGAAGCAAATAACCAAAGTTGGTCTTTTAATATTCCTTTTTTTTTAACTGAGTCTAACTTTCAGATCATGACAGCTTGTTTTTGCGATATGTGAATCGATAACAAGTTCATATTTTATAGCCATATCATAGAGGATTGAGTTTCTGAGCATAAATAAACTGTTTTATGTTCAAGAAGTAGATATTATAAATTGCTCCATGAGATTGGAGTGAAGCAGGCCAGGGGGTGCAGCAGTTATCGTTGCCACCTCACAGCAAGAGGTTCTCTGGTTCGATTCTTGGCTGGGGTGCCTCCTGTGCGGAGTCTACATGTCCTCCCTGTAGTCGCGTGGGTTTTCTCTGGGTGCTCCGGTTTCCTCTCACATCCCAAAGACATGCAGTAGGTGGATTGTATACTCTAAATTGGCCCTAGGTGTGAATATGTGCATGTGTGTGCCTTCTGTGGAAGGTTGGGCACTGGGCTGGCAACTTGACACCGTAAAACTGCACTGCCAGTCATGAGTGGACAGATGATCCGCTGTGGAGTGAAGCTGTGCTCAAAACATTAATCTTGACATCCATTTTGAGATATTGTAGAGACTGAGTTATAATACATGGAGCTTTATCTGCCCCATGTACTAAAACTCACATAGAGACAAAAAAGAAAAGAGAAAGAGGAAGAGGGAGAGGGAGAGAGAGAAAGAGAGAAGTTTTTGAAGTACTATTTTACAGCTTTGAAAGCTACAATACATTTAAGGCTGCCACAGATTTATTTCTAATTTATTTAACTTTAACTGCTGTAGTGTATTCAAAGATAAAGATAAAAAAGGGAGGAAGACAGTGTAGGAGTTAGAAGTGTTTTATTTTGACAAGTTTAGACATACTTAGCACTGTCTCATAGCATCTGAAACCAAACTGTGGTTTCTCTTCACACAGCTTTAATTTCAATACCAAAAAATAAAGTTTCAGGCAGATTTAATGTTTTATGTAGCCAGGTTGTTGAGCAGTTTATTATACTATCTTCCTCATACTTTTCAGATATAAATTCTGATTTTGTTTAATCTCAGTGTATTTTCTAAATAATCAGCTTTATCTACGAGATGGTTATTTTTGTTTTTAAAAAAATTCAGTCTGAGACTCACCTTCAGTTATTCTCCTTTCATATCATTTAAAGCTTCTTCCATACTGCTGATTTGTGTATTTTATTGTTTCATATGAATTTCTAAATGTTCCATCTTCCTTCTGGTCAGTTCTTTGAAACTTTCTATTTTGGTATCCAGTTTGTCCATTTTAAGTAATACATCCTCTATATTACATATTATTGACTGGATGCCTTTTTAACTCAAGAATCCTGAGTACCATTTCTTGAGTGATTCATGTTGAAGTCTTCTTCTCTCTTAATCAAGTAGTTGAAATTCTGACAGGAAAATGACAGCGTTTGAAGAATTTGAAGCTATACATCTTTTCTCTGACTATTAGTGAATACAATTAGCTATCAGGTTTCTCCACATTTTAATTTTTGGATTACATTTTCTATCAGAGATGAGATTTCAATCATAGAGCCTTCACCAGTTGCTGCTGTCAGTTAGCCATCTTGGTCCTGTACCCCTATATAAGAATCTTGAGGCTGTTGAGAACAGAAGGGCTTAGAAACTGATGCTATTCTCAAACTTTTTAATGCAGTATTATGACTGAATTGGAATCTTCTTCCTGTAGGCAGATAACTTAACATGTAGTAAATTCTGAGCCTGCTGACTGTCCCTTGCCTGGTCTAATCCTTGTATGTAAGGATTTACTAGAAAAACAGAAGTAGGGTACTATGATGTGCAACTATTCTAGTCCTGTCTGCAGACTGAATGATTGACTCACCTGAGTGTAAAAGCGTAGTTCTGATGTGGCAGGAGTTGCAAAGATGATCCTAATGAATGCTGTCTTTGTCAGGAGCAGGGCGGCAGTGAGGCAGGTAGTAATGCAAGAATCAGAATGAAGATAACTACTGAAATCCAGGAATGGGTGTTACTTTAGCTGCAAAAAACAGTTACCTATGTGGGTGACAGGCTGGAAAAAACAACAAAGTGTAAGAATGCCTCATATACAAAATGATGGCCAAGAATGATGACTGCATGTACAAAACGATGGCCAAGAATGATGACTACAAAGTATGGGGCGTGCACTGTGGCCATGTAATGTCGCAGATGTTTTTGTGAATGATTCAGTGGTGTATCCAAACAAATAAACCAAAGGCACACCCACTATGAGCAGTGTGCATGTAGCCATTGTAAAGGCATATTATGCAGACAAGGGTGGCTATGTAGAAAACACACAAAGGAAACAGCAGATTCACCACTTGCTACCAAAAAGAGCCATGTCTGAAGCACATGGCTTTTCATCAGTCCCCGACATATTTGTTATTGCAATGCAAACACAGTAAAAAAAATGGTGTAAGTGTTCTGTTATGTGAAATACAATGTGCAAGTAACAAAAATAAACTGCATATTTGATGAATGAAGGTATGCAGGCAACTAGCATTGTACAGTGGGATAACAGCAATTATTTCCATATCTTGGACATCAGGCTATTGTAGGTATTATGGATTTTTACTCCGTTGGACCTGTATGTGTGGACTAATAAATGTACATTTTCATATGCTATGTGTCAGCCAGCAAATGCACATTCTTGTTAATTGAACAACAAGCATGTCTCACATGGACATGCAACAAACTAAGATGATGTACCACAGCACACACATACTGGCCAAAGCCATGTTAATATCTGACTGCTTAAGCCTTCGCAGTGGGTATTCTGATGTAGCCACTTACTATCATTGGAAACTGGCACATCACCTTGGCATTTAGCTTCATATGACACAAATATCCTGTCTTGATCTCCACAGATGACACTAAGGAGCTCATGTAGACCAATGCAATGTGTACAGTGTAAGGTCCAGTGCCTCCTGTGCCAGCCCTCAACACTGTTTGGGGTAATGGCAGATCTTCCATAGCTAAGTGCACATACCAGAATGTTGGCAGAAGGAGGGGTGGCAGATGACACTGCTTGTTCATGTATGTGTCATGTAAGCCATGTAAACAGAGATGTTCTGCACTTGGACATAGTGTCACATAGCTGCTTCTTTGCTGCCAGAATGTCCTCTTCTAGCAGGAATGCCAAGGCTAGCACTTGTTTCACCTCCAGCTGATACTCTGGGTTACGTCCATATTTCTACTGCAAACCGCACCTCTGCAAATGGAACCATACAATCTGTCCCAAGTGGAAGTGACATCCTTGAAGACTTGCTCCAGGAAACAGACTAATGGCTGCACTGTATGCCACTCTCTTGAAATCCATAATAATACACCCTGGATTCAGGTTTATCACTCAATCATCTGCCATGCTCCAACACAGGTGATCATGTCTTCGTACATATCCTGTGCCTTGCTAGACATAAGCACATATACCAGCAGCATGCACCTCTTGCTCTCAGTACTGACAACAAAACCACAGATTGTATGTAGCTGCTAGCATATTGTTGCTCATCAAGGACATGTGCTATTCATTATACTCATTAGTGAGATGGATGGGTTGTATAAGTTACCCTTAGCTGAGAGCACAAAATAAGTGGACTTTTCATCATCCATCAGGATTCATCAGATTGTGTGGGGGGATGTCATCAATTGTTATACTCCTCAGAGAGGCAAGTGTCTTACATGTAGCAATATACAGTTTTCTGCAGCCCCTCCTCACCACCTGATACAAAGAGCAATGCTCTGGGAGCAACAACTTTACCTCCATGCTGCTCTGTGCAAGGCAGTACTGTATTATCACCACCAGCATGTCCCTGGATGTGCTGGCTTTTTCTACGGGATGACTCATGAACTTTGCCTTCTGCACTTTGCAAGCATCTGTCTGATGGTGGTGGACAGTGTTTTTCATTAATTCTTCATCAACTTTCTCGATATTCTAGGTGATAGCACATCCATTACATGCAGCTGTACTCTTCAGTAAGACTTGTTATTGTAGACATGCTAATGGTAATAATAGTAGCCCTCAGTATTCAGCATGGGCTTCTGTCTCTCCTGGATATCATTGTTTTAATACTCTGTCCCCACAATTGCATTTCCTTCCTCTTGACATCACTTTCCTATGGCCTTTTGTCTTCTTTGTAAGCTGGCTCTTTAAATCATTTCACCATTGCCATCAGCGCTTGTGGATATGCCCTTTCTCATTGTCTCATTCTACTGCGCATCATAGTGTGATCTTTCACATATGTAAAATGACGGTCTATATTATGACGTCGAACGATAAAAAGAGAGAACGCTCTTTTATCAAACACTAAATGTCGAAAGCACTGAATGCCGAACACACGGAACAGCGACTTTTTTCCCAGGGAAAAAAAATCACTGGGCCATTTTCAGGACTTTGCCATTTCCTCCACTATGGTGCGATCTCGGAGTTGGTATATTTAAGTAGAGGGGGTGTGGGGGGGGGGGCAAAGCCCTCCACTTTATTTTATGCTTGGGTTTTCTTTTTTTGCTGAGCAGCAATTTTTTTCCCTGGGAAAAAAATCACTGTTCCGTGTGTTTGACATTTACTGTTTTCAGTTTTTAGTGTTCGATAAAAGAGCTTTTACTCTTTTTATCATTTGAAGTCGTAATATAGACCCTAAAATGAGTATTTGTGCCATTTTGTGGAGTATATCATTCAGTTTCCAAAATTTGAAGATGGCTTTGATGGTGAAAGGTGCTGCAAACACTTGTTGGTAAGTCATGATGCACACCTCTGGTTAACCAGTCATGTTGGCAGGTATTGTTAATAATAAACATCCTGGCAGATAGGTTCAGTGCTAACTTTACCCCCCTCTCACCCCCTAAAGGGCCTATCTCTATACCAGAAGAATGCAAAGTTCCTGTAATCACGGCTGCACAGGTAAACTCCGCACTCTCCAAAGCCAAGAACACAGCATCCTTGGGACCTGACAACATCCCAGGCTGCGTTCTACACGAACTGTAGAATGAATTGGCACCCCACCGAAGCACCATGTTTAGTCATGGCCTCACCTCAGGCTTTGTGCCCACTGAATGGCGCACAGTGATGGTTATCCCACTCCACAAAGGGGGAGCCACCATGGACCCCGGGAACTACCGCCCCATTAGCCTAACAAGTCTGGACTGCAAGGCCATGGAACGTATCATCATGGATATTATAAACAAAGACATTGGTAATCTCCAAACTCTGGACCCCAAGCAGTTCGGGTTTGTAAAAGGCAGATCATGTCTCCTAAACCTGATAGACAGTCACCAAAGCCGTAGACAAGGGTAAGGTGGTTCACACAGCCAATCTAGATCTCGCCAAGGCTTTTGACACCATCCCCCACTCTGGAGTTATAGATAAACTCACTAAACTAGGTTTAAATCCCTATGTCACAAGATAGGTCGCCAACTGGCTCACTGACAGAACCCACACTGTGAAAGTAGCAGACTCCAAAACCGACTTCAGACTGGTGACAAGTGGAGTACCACAGGGTTCAGTCCTGGGTCTTCTGTTTGGTATCTACTTTTCTGAAGCATAGGCTAACACAGAAGGTCTTTGGCTAATGAAGTTCACAGATGACTGCAAACTAGGAGCCATAATCAAAACTCCTAATGATGTGGACATCCTACAAAAGGGCCTCATGGAGACAGATGCCTTGTGTCAAAGCCATGGTCTCAAGCTCAATGCCAAAATGTGCACTGTTATCCCTATTGGTAAAAGCTCTGTACCCATGAGCTACCACATAGGTGGTAGTCTACTTAACACTGAAAGTGTGATAAGAGACCTTGGGACACAGGTGGACAGTAGTCTCTCCTTTGATAATCACATTGCCACAGTAGTCAGGAAATCCTTTTATGTGGCACACCTCATCACAAAAGGTTTCTCATCCAGAAAAAAGAGGTCATTGTTCCCCCACTACTCATCACTTATTAGACCCATTATAGAGTACAATGCCCCTTTTGGTGTGTACCTCACAAGACATCTACAACAACTGGAAAGGCCGCAGAAATACCTCACAAAGACAATTATTGGCCTCAAACAGATGCCCTAGACTGACCGTCTCAAAAAACTCCAGCTTTACTCCGTCGCATATCGCCTACTCAGAGGTGATCTCTGCCTAACATACAAAGCTATGTCAAACCCAGAGCTGTTGGACATGCTCCACTTAAAGAAATCCCAATCCCTCCGAGCTACTCGCTCTAGGGACCTAAACTTTGTCACCACAATAAACGGAACATGCCGGAGGGATAGATTCCTGTTCCAGACAATTCCCATACTCTGGAACAAACTACCCATCTATATCAAACAAAGCTCCTCATTAGCACTCTTCAAGAAAAATCTTGATGATTGGATGGGAAATAAGTAATTCACCCCGGGGATCACCTCTGTGGCTCTGCTTGACGGTGGCACAGGAAAATAATTTTCTTGGGTGGCGAAAGCCAGGGTACCTTTTTGGCTAGGCTTATATAGGCCCTGGGGCCAATAGCCTAGTACTACCTATAAACCTATGTCAGGATACAGCAGCATTTGCCTTAAATGCAGTTATGCACACACCTGAGCCACATGTTCAGTATTCTTGATTCTTATTGATTGTTCTAAATGTAAACGTTAACACATGCTGTGCAGGCATTTATTTACGAAATAGTAGCAAATGAGGTAGATATTATTATTAGCAGAAGTATTGAAAATATTGAAACCAGTCACTTATTCGTCCATATTACTAAGTTACAGTCTCCATATCTTGACGGAGTTCTAACTTCTCATTCGCTGTGAGTCATACAAATGGAACTGGAGCCTATGGAAGGAAAATGGTTAGACAATCAATTATAATAAGCAGCATTTTATCTACAGTTACTTTGTCAAATAGTTTTGACAGGATCAGGTACAGTCACACTGTGGTTCATGTCACATGGTCTGTTATCACATGATGTGGGTTTGGAACTTCCACCGTTGTTTCATATACCAGTTGTGGTAACACTTTCAAGGAAACAATAACAGTATGACTAGCTGAGGACCTGGTTATACTTGGCACAGACACCTGGGATTGATCCTCAAGAACACAACATTCACCTTGACATCATCTGGAAGTGCTTGAATATGCATCTGATTGCATCTTACTATGGCACCATCCTTGGCTTGCACCAGGTATGACCTCAGTTCATTGTTGTTTTAACTACAGTACCAGCTGTATCCTACTTTCTATTCCCTTCTAATGTACGACACACTGGTTGGCCTAGCTGAAGGACAGCTAGTAAATGGTGGAATATCACTTGTCATAGGATCACTTAAGGGAAGCTGTAGCTCTTTAGTCCTTTTGAATTATTGATGCATATGGAGTAGATTTTGGATCACTTCTGGATTACAACATTGTCTAGTCAGTCAGTATTTGTCTTCCAAGTATCAGCTGAGATGGCGGCTGTGACATTATGTGAAGCAGTTTGGTATGATATAAGTGCTCTGTATGGATCAGGTTGTGTCAAGATTTTTTAGCTGTTCAGACTGCCCTCTCAGCAGCTCCATCTGACTGATTATAGTGAGATCTTGAGATAGCATGGGTAAAACTGTAGTCATCAGCAAAATGTTGGAAATCGGACAAGGCAAAGTATGTACCATTGTTTATTACCGATTGAATGGATGTTGCATATCTTGTGCACATGGTCTTGTATCTTGCTGTTATTTATTGGTTAGTTCTACATGTAATATTTCGTTTTCACTAGAGTATTAGTGTACTACTATTAAATACTTCCTACCCTCCAGCTCACACAAATCTACTGCTGATACTTAAAGACCCTGAGAGAAGGCTGTTGGGGTAATGGCTTTCTTCTTTGACAAGGTTTACAAATAATAATGAATTCACACTTTGACACAAGCTTTGCCATGTCCAGAATAATGTTATGCCACTACTTTGACATGGCTCTTTCACTACAGTTTGTGAGAGCTTGACATCCTTTGCACATTTATACTTCAGCACATTGTGATGAGGGCACTACTATTGTGTGTTGATGCACTTGCACTCTGATGGCATAATACTTGAACATGAGATATTTCATCTTTGTCCAGTGGTTGGGCCATCCATCTTGGATATCTCTGATAACAATCTGTAACTTTTGGTAGTGCCAAGTAATCTTTCTGGTCTCTTGGGCAGTTACTGGTCATATTGTCCTAATGCCCTGGATATAGGCTGCCTCATGTTGTTTGGTATCTGACTGCATGTGGTCATGTGTAGGATTTTTGGATAATATTTCAGTCACAATCCACTTATTTCCCAGACAAATAGATTGCTCTGCCATTGAAATGTCTCAGTCTCATGAATAATACTTGACATCTGGGTGGTTTGTTTGTTTGTGTCTTTCGGCTTTTCCTGGTTAGGGGTCATCACAGCAGAACTCTGGTCTGCTAATGATTGGTAGTTGAGTTTTACGTGCCGAGTTACCAGCCCTGACGCACAACCTTCAACGAAGGTACGCCCATTCATGCATGTCTCCACGCAGAAGATGCTCTAGCTGAGAATCGAACCGGACACACGTCTTACTGTGAGGCGACAACGCTACCGCAGCACCACCACCGCGGAAAGGTACCTTGTCTAAATCGTAGGAACTGATCAATGGAACAACTGCTTTGTTGTCATTCTGATGCTTTATAGATTCAGAGAAACATAAATATTCCAAGGCCACTGAATTTTATGGCCATTCTCACCTTGCCAGTACCGTTCTGAAAGACAGCATATCCTTTCTTCAGGAGGGTCATACTTGTTAGTCTTGGAGTAAATTTGTAGATACCCATCCAGTCATCTAATTTATGTTTACAGGATGAGAGTGAGTTGTACTGCTTAACATGCATGGAAAGTTTATTCCAGAGCTTTGCAAGATGCTAGGTTATAAACTTGTGCCTTTATCTATTGGTCAGGAGTTGGGTTCCTGTTTTTAGTATTGGTGGATATATTTGACGTGCAGAGAAACCGGAGGTCTAGGACAGTTGGGTCTCTAATGGTGCTGTAAGTGAGGCAGAGATCTCTCCTTCAAAAGTCTATTAGACAGCAATTAAAAGGGTAGAGCTTCCAGCCTATCTTAGTAGCTCAGGGTCTTTAGGCCTGTAATCTATCTAGTTAAGAGCCTTTGTGATCTGTCTAATTGTTTGATATGTTTAGTAAGATACGTACCAAATGGGGTCAATTTACTCAATAATTGGACTAATCAATGCTGAGTGTAAGGGAATAGTTACATATTTATACCCTGATGGTATTTTTTGGCACTTAGCTGGGGTAAATAAAAGGATTGCCTGACAACTGTTGTTACATGATTGGCAAAAGAGAGGGAACTATCAACCCAGTTACCTAGGTCCCTAATTTCAGTTTCATTTTATGGAGGTGTGTTGCTTAGAAAGTATGGTAAGGGGAGGGTCTGTCTACCAAAAGTAACGATACTGCAATTTTTAGCATTTAGTTTGAGTCCATTTTAGTACACCTAGAGTTTACTAAACAGATTTAATTCTGGAGGGTTTGGATATCGATTTCCTGTCAAGTCATCTGTTGTAGTTCTGGCAAAGCTAAATAAATTAAGAGCCATTCACCAAAACTACTTTAATCAGCAGTAGAATTTTCACCTTTCTTCACTGTTGTGTGTCCTTGGTGTTGGTATATATATATATATATATATTTATATATATATATATATATATATATATATAAGTTTGGGGGTGTGGGGGTGTCTTCCATATGTGTGGTGAGGGTGGCTTGCCCCTCTGCAAAGAAAAATATGTGCCTGACGTTCAGTCTAAGTAGTTTAGGGACATGGCTCTTGACTTAATTGCATTCATTGAAACTGCTGTCAATGAATTGATGTTTCCTGGGTATTATAGGATGACTTAATACCAACCCCAGTTTAAAATCATCTGCAAACATTGTTAGCCAGAGGTCTTGGGTCTTAGCTTGGAGATCTGAGAAATAAACCAAAAAGGAGAGGTTCCAGCATCGAACCATGAGAGACATCCCTTATCACTTTCATACTTTCTGATGAGGGTCCTGTAACTCGCAGTGTGTAGGTTTTGTCTTTCAGCCAGTTTGCTATCCATCTTACCACATGTGGTTTAAATATTAAAGCATTTAGCTTTCATATGATGCCAGCAAGGGGAATGGTGGCAAAGGCCTTAGTTAGGGCAAGATAAATCACATATAGTGGATGGCCACTATTTCCAGCTTTTGCAACCCTTTCAAAGAAATTTACTTTTCACAAAACCAAACTGTTGGAGGTCAAGTCTAATGTATTCTTGATTTCATAATTTATGAAATCAGTTATACATTCCATGGCTTTGTAGATGAAGCATGTAATTACCTGGGCTGTTTGTAAGACCACCGTCACGGAAGGACAGAACCACTGCTGTGTGCTACTCATTAGGGACAAAATCAATAGCTAAACTTAAGTTAAACCATTTGGGGAGTGTGTCTGCAAGGGCATGTTAACACTATTAATTAAGCAAGCAGGTATATTCTTGGGTTCCATATAGGAAGTATTTTTGGTTTTAGTTAGCACTTTTAGTAAATAATTGGGTAAGGAATGTATTCAGATATTTTAAGGCTTTGAATAGAGTTTCAGGGGTGAAGTTGGGACTAACTTTGCTCAAAAGGATTTGGGCAATTTCATTTGAGTCAGAATCGGAGACCCTGTTATGAATAAGATTTCAACAATGTGGGGTATTTATTTTCAAGTTTTCTAACATAGCTAAATAAGGATTTATAATTATCTTTCTCTTCAGAGTCCAGCCTAAGTTCATAGGTTCCTTTAGTGGACTTGAAAGTGCTCTTGATTTTTTTTGTAATGCTTTTGATATTGTCATAGAGATGGGTTTTGGATCTACTAAATAATTTAAGGAGTTTCTTTTGTTGTATAGTTTATTGATGGGGGGTTGACCACCAGGGCATCTTGTTTTTAAATTTCCTGTGATAATTGGTTATGATGGTGACAGCTAACTCTTTGAATTTTTCTAAATTGATGTAGAATCACTTAGTAAAGCGTGCCACTCTATCATCTGGGGAGGTGCAGTCATGAGTGAATTTTGATATTTTGTCACACGATGCGTTGAGAATGGCATGTTTATAGTCCATAAATTTAGTGGGGTTTGCTGAAGGAGCTTTTGGAAGTTTAAAGGAGAAGGTCACAAGGTTATGATTAGAATTTACTGGGGTTTGGAGATAACAAAGGAGTAATGCAAGTGGTTGTATCTCTCAGCAGGTTTAGTTATGATCTGCTCAAGGAAATTTGTGTTTATTAAGTTTATGAATTTTTGTGCATATCCCACATTGGAGATATTGGTGTTCCAGTTTACTAAAGAGTAGTTAAACTCACCCCAAAATAAGGGAGTGTTTGCTAAGGGATATCATTTAGAGCACTGAGTAATCTTACAGGGTCATCAGGGAACAAAGAAGGTGTTGTGTAACAAGGTATTTACTGATAATTAATGCAACTTAGAGTGATCTGTAGTGCAGTGAGTCCCCAGCCATCTGCCTGGGGGTAGTATATCAAATAGACAAAAATGGGGACTGTACCACATTTAGCATTGGGCCTGAAAGCATGAAAAGTGCAAAACCCTGGTATAGAGATAGGTCTCTCTTTACATTTAACGAAGTTTCATTAACTATGCAGACATGGATGTAGGAGTGCCTCATGGTCAGGTAATGTATTGTTTCAACTTCTAGCATTAAGGAGAGCCACCTTAATGTGACCTGACCTCAGGGGTGATATGATATTTACTTTAGAATGTCCATCAAGTGGATCCTGCCTGAAAAAGGCACTAGAGAAGCCGCTGATGCTTTAGCCAGTATGCAAAAGCCTTGAAATAAGAGGTGCAGCACATTCTTAACAAACATCTTCAACTGTCAAGCATCTTTTCCCATGCTAACACATACTGTACCCACTGGAATTATGCCAGCTATTGAACCAATTAGGTTTGGAAGCTATATAACCCCATTAGGTATCTGAAGAACTTTTCATATGACCAAACACTCACAAGGCACTTCTTGATCTATGAATATCTCTGTTTGGCCACAGTTAACATTCTGGAGTAGCAAACAACAAAAAGTACCACCCGTTCATCCAGTCAAACTAAGGCATCCCCTAAGCCCTAGCTACTGGCATCAGAACTCACTGTTGTTGGCTTGGCAGTACCATAGTATGACAGCACTGGAGAAGCTATTAGCATTTCATTTACTTTGCTGAAGGTTTGGGCTTGAGCATCTTACCCATTATCCCGTGATCAGGGGACATCTTTCTTCAACAGGTCTGTCCGTGGATGTAACATGGCAGACAGCTCTGCCCATGAAAGTTATCATGCCTAGGACTAGGTGAGACCTAGGACCAGAAGCTCACTCACACAGGTTGGAGTCTTCGGCTCTGGTGTTACTCTGATCTTGCTGACATCTGGTCTGATTCCATTAGCCCTTATATTATGACCAATGTTTTGAAGCTTGGTCTTTCCCAAGCAGAATGTGTCTCTGTTTAGCTTTAAACCTGAATTGTTAATGGTTTGAAGCACTGACTTCGATCTTGAGCCATGAGTCTCCTATCAGGACAAAAGCACCAGTATGCCATCCATGCCTGCAACAACATTACCTTCATGGCCTTCTGACAAATTACTCATTTCATGTTGGAATATTTCTGCCATTCAAATCAAACCAAATGACAATCTCTTAAAACACAACCTTCCCCTTTGGTGAAATGAAGACTGTCAGATTTAACTGTTTCTCTAGGTGTGTTTGCCAAAGCCCACTGCAAGCATCTAACGTGGAGAACAGTTAACTTGTATCCGTTTTGCTGCAATGTCTTTTAGTTTTGGTAGAATGAATCTTTCTCATATGAATACATACTTACGTTTTTTTTTCAGATCACCACACCAATTGGTCAGTTCAGTTATACTTTCAATCTCACAAAGTGCTTGTATTCTTTTAAGTTTGCCCATACTTCAGACACAATAAGAAACAGTGCTCTCCCAGCTTGGATATTTTTAAGACACGTGAAAAGCATTCAGCTTTCATTTTATCTTTACTGTTTCACAGTTAACTAGACGAACTTCTCCAAACACACCTGCACTGATTTTGTTTAATCTGGCAATTGGTCCCATTTGGTGTACCAATGTCCTGCTGTCCAGATTATTTATGTATGAACCATCCAGCACATAAACCCAGAATTCGTCCTTCAGCCATTTCCAGTCAAACATGGCTAGAAATCTACCAATGCACTTGAGTTTGCAAGATTATGTATTACTTTCCCTTCTTTACGCAAGTGTGGATTCTTCAAGATATATTGTTCCATGATTATGGAGTTTCTGTGTTTGGTACGGTAGTTACTGAAGTCATGAACAGTTTTCTCAGTTTTATTCTCAGAAGCAAATTATTTAATCCACTTAGTTTTATGAATGCCAACAACTTGTCCCATTTTATTGCACTTCTTAGACATTCTTTGTCTCTGGTACTGCACACTGATAGACTCAGAGTAGTAATGGCTATACTTCATGCATTTGCAAAGCATCCATTCACTTTGCTTCTTCTGCGCCCACTTTCTTTGGCCAGCATCATATTTCTTTTTAAACTTGTCATTTTCTGCGCATTTTACCTCAAACACACAGTTTGCCATATTCCTGTTAACTTTCTGTCCTTTTGCTTTTTGCTAATACAGCCCCTCTTGTTAATGTTTGCATTGCATCTTCCAAGGTCAGTTATTATCATAATACCATTATTACCATAAAAGCCACTTACATACCTCCCAACAATACTCCCACTGCTGTTGAGGAACTCATAGACTGGACAGCAGCAACCTACACCCATAAAACCATTATCACAGGTGACTTCAACTTAGACTGGAACACTTGCACTGGTGATAACCCCTCCACCTTCATAAATCTACATGGTTTCTCCCAAACAATCCAGTTTCCCATTCTAATTAATAAACATTGCAAAAGGGAATCTATCTTAGACTGGTCACTTAGTAACAGTACCACCCACAGCTATCTCTCCGGATGCCTTCCAAATAATTTAAGTGACCATAGACCTACCTACTTAATCCATCATCAGCTCAACCCACCCAGAACCATCGTTTACAAAGTCGTATGAAATACCAAAACTTCTCCAACTAAGCATTCTTAATAAATGCAACTGGACACCACTCCATCATCTCCAACTTGACCAGGTTGTAACATACTTCAATGACACATTTCTAGCTATTCTAAATAGCTTAGAACCAAATTGTATATGCTGTGTTAAAAATAAGCCCTGGATATCAAAAGAAACCATTAAACTTCAAAAACTAAGGGACAAAACCTGGTATCAATACCTAAAAACAAAAGACAATAAAACTCTGCTAACATACCAGCAGCTCTGCAATCAAACAAAAAAAAAACAACTCAAACTAGACAAAAAAACATATTATACATCTATGCAAAACAAATACGAAAACAGTCCCACAAAGTTCTGGCAAGCAATTAACTCACTCCTCCACCCAGGTAAAGCTACAACCCCAGAACCAACAACCAATAACCAAAGTGTGAGTATTGCCTCACAAATCAACACCTACTTTATAAACACTATCCTGTCCTTAGTTACAGGGAACAATTCCACCCCTCCATCTCTTCCACCTAATGTGGAAATTAACAACAACTCTTTTGACCTCAAACCTGACCCAACTAACACCATAAGAACAATGCTGAAAAAACTGAAACCTTCTTCCTTGGCAGCTGACCAACTCCCCAGTAAGTACCTCAAACTTGCAGCTGATGCCATAGCTCTGCCTATCTCCATTCTGGTAAATAGGTCTGTAGCAGAACAATATGTCCCAAAATTATGGAAAATTTCCTGTATCACCCCTCTGCATAAAGGAGGAACATCAACAGAATTAAACAATTACAGACCCATGACCATTCTTTCCTCCATGTCAAAATTCTGGAAAAATGTATCCACACTCAATTACTACAATACCTGTTATCCTGTTATCTCACAACCTTATCTCTTCCTCCCAACATGGTTTCAGACCAAAACACAGCCCTAATTAATTTCTCTAATATCATTAACCAACTCAGAAATTCAAACCAGAAAGTAACATCAATCTTCCTAGACATGTCAAAAGCATTTGACACTGTCTCCCATCAGATACTCCTTAGTATTCTTGCCTCACTAAATCTATCAAAGACTTCCATTTTTTGGCTTGTAAGCTATCTTTCTGACAGACAACAAGCAGTGCAATGGAAATCCAAACTCTCACCACTTCTGTCTGTCTCGGTCCGAGTCCCCTGAGGGTCCATACTAGGACCCCTTCTTTTCACCATCTTCTCTAATGATCTACCCTCATCCACAACACATGCTAAAGTAGATGTCCTTCTATTCCAATGTTGCAGTATTCTACTAGTGGATTTACCCTTCTTCTGATCAGCTTGTTCAGCCAGATATCCAAAGCTTTTCCAGTCCCTCTTGGTGCGTCAGACGTCTGATGTGGAGGCAGGTACGTGGGGCATAAAGGTGATGTCTGTATGCACCAGCCCTCAGAACTTTTCAGCCACCAGCCATATGCCAGGTGTTCCTGCTACTCGCGGATGTTGGATCTATTTCACATTAAAGATAAGTACCCTGTTGGGACCCTTTTCTTTAGTCCTTTTGCATTTTATAGATGTTAATGTCTGGAAAGAGTAAGTGCAACTGTGGTCATCAAATTCCACATAAAGACACCCACGACCAGTGTCTCTTTTGTCACGGTAGGGATCATAATTACAAAAACTGTGCCATCTGTAAATCATTTGTCCCCAAGACCCTTCGCCACCACTTACAGGCTCTTGACTTATACCTTGAGAACCAATGCCTAAGAGAGATAGCTCTCAGTATGGATGCTGCCTCTGATGTCCCATCTGAACCGCCAAGGAAGAGGGCCAAGTCCATGTGGTCTACTTCTTCCACTGTTCCTCCCTCTGCCACTCCACAATCTGTAGCTGCTGTCAGCTTGGCTGAGGACCCAGCTTCTGCCACCTTAGATACAGCAGGTAGCTTTCAGGAGGCCGCAAAATCTAGAGTAGACAACACGTCCAGGGAGGATGTGCCGGTGCCTGTTACAGACGCCAGGGGGAACCAGCACTCTCAATGGGTGCTTTGGACCCGGCCTCCACTGCTCCAATGATTTCTTCCAGGCCTACTACCAGCCAGATGCTGGCTAGGCCTTCTAAGAAAAAGCAAAAGACCAGACATATTTCTCTGGCACCAGAGGCCTTACCTGACTGGGAGGCCTTCAGCCAGAGTCTCTACAATACTTTCTTGGCCCTCAGGCTTTCCTCTGAGTTCACTCCTGTGGCTCCGCCTCTTCTCAGCCCTAGGCCTTCAATACCCGAAAGGACTGTGAACCAGCCTGCAGAGAAGGAACTGTCTGATTTGGGGGGAACCAGTACTCTCGATGGATGCTTTGGTCCTGGCCTCCAGCGCTGCAATGATTTCTTCCAGGCCTACTACCAGCCAGATGACAGGCCTTCTAAGAAAAAGCGAAAGACCAGACATATTTCTCCAGCACCAGAGGCCTTACCTGACTGGGAGGCCTTCAGCCAGAGTCTCTACAATGCTTTCTTGGCCCACAGGCCTTCCTCTGAGTTCACCCCTGTGGATCCACCTCTTCTCAGCCTTAGGCCTTCAATACCTGAAAGGATTGTGAGCCTGCCTGCAGAGAAGGAACTGTCTGATTCCTCTGAGCACTCCCTCTCCTACTCTTCCCAGATTTCATCCCCCCTGGGGTATGGATCCCCTGAAGATGTCCCTGCTGTGCCTGATTCCTCAGTGGAAGACCTTACCTTCAGGGACACTGTTAACCTGATGAGAGAACACTTTATGTGGGAATGCTCAGACATGTCTTCTTCTTCTTCTTCTTCTTCTTCTTTCGGCTTTTTCCCGGTTAGGGGTCGCCACAGCGGATCGCCTTGTCCGCACATTGAATGGCAGTGGAGTTTTACGGTGTCGAGTTGCCAGCCCGGCGCCCAACCTTCCACAGAAGGCACACTCACACGCACACCAAGGGCCAATTCAGAGTGTCCAATCCACCTGCAGCATGTCTTTGGGATGTGGGAGGAAACCGGAGCACCCGGAGGAAACCCACGCGACCACAGGGAGGACATGCAGACTCCGCACAGAAGGCACCCCAGCCGAGGATTGAACCGGAAAACCTCTTGCTGTGAGGTGGCAATGCTAACCACTGCACCACCGTGGCCGCCCAATGCTCAGACATGTCTGAAACACAAAAAAGATTTTATGATCTGATTCAGATGGAATCACCTAATCCGTCACCTATCCTACCTGTTCAACCTGCCTTCCTGGATGCATTTACTGTGGCATTCATTAATCCAGATTCCCAGCCACCTGCTCCGCGAAGGGCAGGCAGATTATACAGGGTCCCTGACTCAGACAAATTCCTTTTCTAGTGCCTGCCAGCAGACCCTGCTACTGTTTCCATTTCTACGGACAGGCCATCTAAACTACTTCCTACTGTCACTGTCCTACCTGCAGAAAAGAACAGCAAGGCCATGGAGATGTGGGAAAAAGATTTATACTTCTGCTACCCTAGCTTTTAGGGCTACAAATTACCAGTCTCACATGGCCAAGTACTCTCTGGCTCTTCTGGACAAAGCCTCCAAAGAGATGAATAACATTCCTGATTGTGCTGCTAAAGCATCCCTGTCTTCCTTACTCGGGCTTGTCTCACAAGTGAACAAGCGTTTCCTTAGGTGTGCATACGATGCAGGTGAGGCCTCAGCCAGGTCAGCTGCGTCAGCATCCATACTAAGAAGATATTCATAGCTATGTCTGCAGCCACTCCCTGATGATTTCAGAGCCAAGCTCCTGGATACCCTCTTGGACTATTCATCCCTCTTTGGTGCTAAGATGGCTGATCTTTTCAAGTATCTCCAACAAAAAGGGAAAGAGCTTCGAGACCTCAATCACCTCCTTGTCTCACCAATCCCAAAGTTCCAGAGAAACTTCCCAGATAAGACACAATTTATAAGAAAGGCATCAAGGCCTTCAGCCCTCCTAGGTCCAGAAGGCCTCTCAGGAAACAAACTGCCCAGCCAAAGACTTCTCAGGTCTCTGGCCAAAGGCCTTCCTTTCCAGACAGGGCAGGAATTGTCTGACTGCCTGCCACCCCTCCTCCCATCACCTCCTACCAACACCCCCTTGTCTATCCCTCTCACTCACTGCATCCTGCCTGGTCCCTAGTAACAACAGACAAATGGGTCTTGTCCATCCTGAAGGATGGATACTTTATGACTTGGATCACTCCTTCTCCAAGACTGCCTATCCCACCCCCTCCCACATCCCAATGGTTCCTCCTACCCCAGGACTTAAACAACCTGCTACTGCAAGGCACCATAGAATCAGTCCCCACCCCCCTCCCCCCGCTCGAGGGAAAGGTTTCTACTCAAGAATCTTTCTGCTGCCCAGAAAGGAAGGACAATGGAGGCTCATCCTAGATCTCTCCCACCTCAACCTCTTCTTAATGGTTCACTCCTTCAGGATGCTCACTTTACCCACTCTCTTTCCCCTCATTCTCCCTCAGGCCTTCATGGTAACCCTGGACATAAAGGAGGCCTATCTTCACATCCCCATAAAGCCTACCTCCAGGAACTATCTCAGATTCATAGCAGGCTCTTCTCACTTTCAGTTCTGTGCATTGCCTTTTGCGCTCTCCACTGCCCAAGGGTATTCACAAAGTACCTAGCCCCAGTCATTGCCTACTGCAGGACAAGGGGAATACAAATATTCCCATACCTAGATGACCTACTAATTCAAGCAGCAGACAGGCAGACGCTCCTTGTTCACACCAAGGACCTCCTGCTCCTGCTGCAGTCTCTAGGGTTCCTGATAAATTACCCAAAGTCCCAACTTCATCTTACACAGGGCATTTCTTCCTGGGATGCAGAATCAGGACAGACATCAGCATGCCCTCCCACCCAGAGGAAAAAGTGGTGTCCTTCTCTCATCACTTTCAATCTGTCCTCCATTCATCAGCCCTGACTGCAAGGGAATTCCTATGACCTCTGGGGTACACGGCAGCTCCTATCCCCATGTTGCCCCTAGCGAGGTTACACATGAGAAAATTTCAGTGGTACCTTTGCTCAGTGTGAACCCAGCACTCACATCCTCTAGAGTTCAGGGTTCCACTCCTCCCCTGTCTTCACCAAGAATTAAAATGGTGGTTTGCCCAAGTTGCCCAGAATCTGGGCATGCCCCTGCAAATGCCCACCCCTTTCCAGATCATGCACACAGATGCCTCAGACCTGGACTGGGGGGCAACTCTGTGTCCAAGGACAGTGCAAGGTTTGTGGAAAGACATACACAAACAAATGCACATCAACATCAGGGGAATGACAGCAGTACTCCTAGCCCTGCAGGCCTTCCAACCTTTCCTCCAGCAGGGCCTCCTAAAAGTCTTCATTGACAACACCACAGCAATGTAGTACCTGAACAAGCAAGGAAGGACAAAATTCTACTTCCTATGCAGACTAGCTCTACAGGTATGGGATCTGGTTATCTCTTAGGGAATCTCCCTCCAGGCAGCCTACATTCCGTCCCAGCACAAGTCTCAGGCAGATTCACGAAGCAGAACCTTATCAGACAGGCACGAATGGATGCTGTCAAGACAAGTGCTCCTAGATCTGGTCCACAGGTGGGGTATTCCTCAGATAGACCTGTTCGCCTCCTCCATAAACAGGCAACTCCAGAGCTACTGCTCCAGAACTCACGACCCAAAAGCATTGAAAACAGACACCTTCTCAATGTCATGGAAGGGGAAGTTCCTGTATGCCTCTCCCCCATTCCCTCTGATCTAGAGGGTTCTACTGGAAATTCAGCAGGACTTACCAAAATCTTGCTGGTGGCTCCCTATTGGCCAAGGCAGCACTGGTTCCCTTTACTTCTTCATCCGTCCAAAGGGAATCACCACAAGTTACTCTCCTCAGTGGACCTCTTCACACAGCACAAGAGGACACAGATACACCCACAGTGGCAGTCTCTGCACCTGTCCCTGTGGCAGATAGGATTCTGATTCCCTTCAGACACCTGTACAATGAGGACGTGCTTTCATTCCTGCAGGAGACCAGGAAACCTAACACTAGAAAATCTTATCTCTCCAATTGGAAAAGGTTTTTCTTCTGGTGTCACAAGAGACAGATGGAGCCGCTGGACAGCGACTTGCCTCTGATTCTATCCTACCTGTGTGAACTCCTGAAGACAGGTCTGTCTTACTCCTCTTTAAAAGCATACATGCTTGCCATTTCTGCCTGTCTGCCTATGGAACCTCCACTGGCATCCAGAGTACCAACCAAACTCTTCCTGAAGAGGGTTCTGCAACTAAGACCTCCCAGGAAACCATTCCCTCCTCCCTGGGATCTTAATTATGTGCTAGAAAAACTCACTTTACCACCCTTTGAACCAGCTGACAAGACTGCCTTAAAGTTTTGCACATGGAAAACAGTCCTGCTAGTACCTTTGACATCAGCCAGGAGGGTCCCAGAACTTCAAGCCCTTATTGCTACCCCGCCTTTCCTGGTTTTCCATATGGACAGGGTCACCCTAAGGATAAACCCTTCTTTCACCCCCAAGGTGGTCAACAATTTTTCTTGAATCAGGTTATCCATCTGCCTACCTTCTTCCCTAACCCACAGAGAGATAGTGAGAGAGTCCTTCATTCCCTGGATGTCCACAGATAACTCAGATAATATTTGCATAAAACTAAACCTTTCCGCAAATCAGACCAACTGTTTGTCTCCTTCCACCCCAGGGCTCTGGGGAAAGCAGTGGGCAAACAGACCATTTCAGCCTGGATTGCCAAGGCTATCTCCTTTTGTTACACACACACCATGGGAAGACACTTTCAGGCAATGTCAGGGCCCACTCCACAAGAGCTATGGCCTCTTTTGGGGCCTTTTAAAAAGTCCTCTGTGCACACCTTCACCAGACACTACAAACTGGACCATATTTCCAGAGCCAGGGCAGGTTTTGCCAGGGCTATCCTGCATGGATTCCTGTAGTCCTCTATCAGGCCACCCTACAACCTTTAGTGAGCTTTGGTATTCACCCACTAGTAGAATACTGCAACACTGGATAGGAAAGTTGTGTAAAAACTTACCATAATCATAGATGTCCTTCTCTTCCATGTTGCAGTCTTCCTTCCCTTCCACCATCCCCCTTCTTAACCTTGCACTTGGTCTACCCGGCTCAGGGACAAGCTATATCCCTCAGGACTGGCTCTGTTTGGGGCTTTATTTTAGGTTCTGAGGGCTGGTGCATACAGATGTCACCTTTATGACCCACGTACCTGCCTCCATGTCAGATATCCAACGAACCAAAAGGGACTGGAAAAGCTTTGGAAACCTGGCCAGACAAGCTTATCGGAAGAAGGGTAAACCCACTAGTAGAATACTGCAACATGGAAGAGAAGGGCATGTATGGTCATGGTAAGTTTTTATACAACCTTCCTTTCAGTATGTGGCCAATTCAACTTTAATCTGCTCAGCAGATACCTTACCAAATAATAGCCCAGCAAGCTTTTAATGATATAAAAACATATCTAAGTAAATCACAACTAATCCTCAAAAAGACACAGTTAATGCTATGTACCAGTAGCAAACATTCACTGACCACATCTCCTTTCACAATTCTGTCAGCAAACAACACAGTCATCCAACCAGTTGAGCATAGAAAACTCCTTGGTGTGACAATCGACAACAAATTCAGATTTGACCTACACATAGCCATCACAATTAAGAAAGTTCACATCAAACTTGGCTCACTGTACAGAAGCAAGCCATTCCTCACTGACAATACCAGACAAGCCATATCCAGAACCTTCCTCCTCTCTATGCTCCTATATGCTTCCCCCTCTTTACCAACTTAAAAAAATCAGACTTAACCAAATTGAAACTTGCTACAGCAAAATAGCTCGCTCCACAGCCAACCTTCTCCACCAAACCCTCCACTGTATTGCTCTACATAATTTAAACTGGCTCGAGCTACCTAAGCTTCTCCATCTCTATCAGCTTAAATTCACACACAGAATATCATCTTCCATCCTGACAGTTGCCCATCCCTCAGGGAACTTCTTGTTCCCTACTCATGCCCACAAAGTCTACGATCTGCAGACAGAAACTTTCTCACAGTAAACAAAGTTAACAACACTCACGGTAAAGCCCTGTTCTCAAATAAAATAGTCAAATTATGGAACTCTCTACCCCACACCCTCCAAAACACACCTGAATCTACCAATTTCAAACAACTGCTATTATTTGAACATCTATCCAAGCACTGACAGTGCACCTGTACCAAACCTGACTAGCAAAATATGTTTATTTCTACTCAAAAAAAAAAAAAATATGTATATATATATATATATATATATATAGAGAGAGAGAGAGAGAGAGAGATATATAAAGTAAATCTCATTTGTTCATAACTATTATTTAATATGTACACAGTACTAATTTTATTTTTCTCACAGTAATCTTCACTGAAATGCTTGTTTTTCTTTTTGATCCTGTATCTACTAGAAAACTATACTGAATACTACTTTGTATTGACTAAGTAGATGATGTGTACTCTACATCTTACTGCATGTGCAGTATAC